>NC_053393.1:235617141-235917141 GCF_905171765.1 Bufo bufo
AAAAAATGGCCAAGTCCTTAAGGTGAAATAGAGTCCTTAAGGGGTTAAGGATCTTGTAGAAGGCTTGCATAGTAAAATATCAATTCTTGCAGATGACACTAAACTGTGTAAAGTAATTTACACATAAGAGGACAATATACTGCTACAGAGGGATCTGGATAGATTGGACGCTTGGGCAGATAAGTGGCAGATGAGGTTTAACACTGACAAATGTAAGGTTATGCACATGGGAAGGAATAATGCAAGTCACCCGTACATACTAAATGGTAAAACACTGGGTAAGGCTACATGCACACGGCCGTTGTTTTGTTCCGGATCCGAGGAGCAGTTTTTGCGGCTCGGGTGCGGACCCATTCACTTCAATGGGATCGCAAAAGATGTGGACAGCACTCCGTGTGCTGTCCTCATCCGTTGCTCAGTTCCGTGGCCCCCGCAAAAAAAATATAACATGTCCTATTCTTGCGGACAAGAATAGGCATTTCTACAATGGCACGCCCGTTCCGTAAGTAGTGGAAGGCACACGGGTGGCTTCTGTTTTTTGCGGTTTGCGGACCGCAAAAAACTGAACGGTCGCGTGCATGTAGCCTAACACTGACATGGAAAAGGACCTAGGAATTTTAGTGAACAGCAAACTAAGGCCTCATGCACACGACAAGAATAGAACATGCTATATTTATTTTGCGGGGCCACGGAACGGAGCAACGGATGCGGACAGCACATGGAGTGCTGTCCGCATCTTTTGCGTCCCCATTGAAGTGAATGGGTCCGCACCCGAGCCACAGAAAATGCGGCTCGGATACGGACCACAACAACAGCCGTGTGCATGAGGCCTAAGCTGTAGAAACCAGTGTCAGGCAGCTGCTGCCAAGGCCAATAAGATAATGGGTTGCATCAAAAGGGGCATAGATACCCGTGATGAGAACATAGTCCTGCCACTTTACAAATCACTAGTCAGACCACACATGGAGTACTGTGTACAGTTCTGGGCTCCTGTGAACAAGGCAGACAAAGCAAAGCTGGAGAGGATTCAGAGGTGGGCAACTAAAGTAATAACCGGAATGGGGGGACTACAGTACCCTAAAAGATTATCCAAATTAGGGTTATTCACTTTAGAAAAAAGACGACTGAGGGGAGATCTAATAACTATGTATAAATATATCAGGGGTCAGTACAGAGATCTATCCCATCATCTATTTATCCCCAACACTGTGACTTTGACAAGGGGACATCCTCTGTGTCTGGAGCAAAGAAGGTTTGTACACAAACATAGAAGAGGATTCTTTACGGTAAGAGCAGTGAGACTATAGAACTCTGCCTGATGAGGTGGTGATGGGGAGTTCACTAAAAGAGTTCAAGAGGGGCCTGCATGTATTTCTGGAGTGTAATAATATTACAGGTTATAGCTACTAGAGAGGGGTCGTTGATCCAGGGAATATTTGAAGACAGTTTCTCTTGAGTCTCAAGTCACAGATTGAATGCTAAATTTGGTTCTTAGTTAGACCTAACACTTTTGCCTGCAAATGCTACTCCACCACCTCCTACACCACCTCCTTATGGCTCATGCACACGAACATGCTTTTGGCCAGCATTTTTTGCAGGTCAGATGCAGACCCATCCACTTCAATGGGACCACAAAAGATGTTGACAGTACTCCATGTAATGTCCGCATCCGTTCCACTGCCCCGCAAAAAAAGAGAGAATGTCCTATTCTTTTCCATTTTGCGGACAAGGATAGGACAGCTCTGTAGAGGGCAGGACAACCCGTTCTGCAAAATGCAGAACACACAGAGCCTGTATCGGTGTTTTGCGGATCCACAATTTGCGGACCACAAAAACGGCATGGCCATGTGCATGAGCCCTTAGAGTGGATTCACATAAAAGCCTGATCCACAACTTAAATGCTGATATTAATGCGGCTTGTCCACATGTAAGATATGCACATTTCCATTTGGTAAAATTACACCAGGTGTGAATCCAGTCTCAGGTATTTTTATAAGCAGTTTTTTTGCAGAAACAGCTGCAATATTCGATGAGCCTAGACAAATACATATGTGTGCTCCAGAACCACCCCCATGTTGATAACTGGAATCCATTTTTAACCCCTTCAGGACCCTGCCATTTTACATCTTAAGGACCAGGCCATTTTTAGCAAATGTGTCACTTTATGTGGTGATAACTTTAAAATGCTTTTACTTATCCAGGCCATTCTGAGACTGTTGTCTCGTCACATATTGTACTTCATGACAGTGGTAAAATTGAGTCCAAATATTTCATTTTTATTTATAAAAAATACCAAATTTACTTTTATAATAGATAGTAATGTAGATACCGCATGTGACAAGGGGTGGTTAACTTCCGGTGAACCCTTTATAGATACAATTCTGTATACTGCCACTACGTGTTTTAACGGCACGCTAACCGACTACCAGTCACTCACCCTCACGCAGAGCAGGGAATGAGCCAGCTACCGATTGCTGCCCGATCGCAATCGTTCAGCCAAGCAACAATCAAAATGACCGTTCTCACACAAAATGGTGATGTTACCATTTCGTTAATTCCTTTGCTTAGAACACGGAAGACTTAGCAAATAAGATTTTTCAATCTTTTGATAAAAGGTGAAAGGAAAAACAGTGCATATATACATTTACAGAAAAATGACTATTCTAGATAATAATAATTCAAGGTAATAGTAATTCACGACAGTTAAAATAAAAGGGATAATGGATGAAAGGTATAATTAAGTTCGTCTGTTTCAGTCCTTGAAGCCGTTGTGCAATCCGATTGGTATATTATCAGTGGACCCTGAGCACTGATATTCAGAATGCAATACAAATCCAGGTGTTAAGGCAAGGCAGGGTTGCCATACAATGCCCTGACAGTATCTTATAACAGTTCTACAACAGGAGGTGCCATCAATTCTGCCCACCAATGGTACGAACGTGTGGGCAGGGTCAAGGAGGTGTCAGCAAGGTTTATGACCCAGCTAAGGTCAGCCCAGAATGTCCTTATTCTGGCTGAGCCCACAGTTCTGTGGAACCACTAAATACAGCTATGACATTCAGGTATTAAGGACCGTTATGATTTTACGAGTCTAACAAGAGCAAACTTGACTCTGCGGGGGCTTGTGGTTCTCCAGAACGGCTTAAATCGGGCTTTTCAGCCTTCTAAGGGCACAAGAACATACTGGGTTTGATATCTCCGTGATCGCACTGGTCCACGGAGGTTGAATCCGGCCTTACCCAGTGCAGAATATGCCTATGACCAGAGATATGAAAAATGACTATGTTTGAGTCCCTCAAAGGTTAATAGGTTGCTTTCCCATCTCCCTCTGGTCCCCTGCTGGGACTGTAGTCAGAATGTCTGGCTAATGTTATCCCAGGATACAGTATTTTACGATGAGCCTCGGCAGGGGTGCTTGTGAAGCTCGCATCCTTATCTTTATGACGAGGAAGTGTCATTTTCAATTACTAGGACACAGCTCCAAGCCAGGAAATATTTCTATTTTTATAGCAGAATAAAGGGGGCCTCTAGGCCTGCGAGTGTGTGTATTTAAAAAGGGGACTCTACTTAGGAAACTCCCAAAAAGTGACCCCATTCCGGAAACTACTACCCTCAAGGAACATTTCAAGGTGTGTAGTAAGCAATTTGACCCATCAGGCGTTTCACAGAATTAGGAAACACATTTTCCACTTTCACAAGGGGCAATAGGACAAAATTCACCCCACATTTTGTTCCCCATTTACCCCTGAATACGGAAACACCTCATATGTGCTCAAAAAAATTATGTATGGGTGCACAGCAGGCTTCAGAGTGGAAAGAGCACCATATGGCTTTTGGAGAGCAGATTTAGCTGGAAGGGCAATTGGGAGCTATGTCGCATATGAAGACACCCTGAGGTGGCTTTACAGTTGAAACCACCAAAAAGTGACCACATTCCGGAAACTGCACCCCTCAAGGAATATTTCAAGATGTGTAGTGAGCACTTTGACCCATCAGGCGTTTCACAGAATTAGGAAACACTTGGTTGTAAAAAGGAAAAATATGAAATTTTTACTGAAAAAGTTGCTTTACACCCACATTTTTCACTTTCACAAGGGGTAACAGGACAAAATGCACCCTACATTTTGATCCCCATTTCCCCCTGAATTCCGCAACACACCATATGTGCAAAAAAAATTATGTATGGGCGCACAGCAGGCTTCAGAGTGGAAGGAGCACCATATAGCTTTTGGAGAGCGGATTTAGCTGGAATGGTAAATTGGAGCTATGTCACATATGAAGACACCTTGAGGTGGCCCTACAGTGGAAGCCCCCAAAAAGTAACCCCATTCCGAAAACTACACCCATCAAGGAATATTTAAAGGTGTGTAGTGAGCACTTTGAACCATCAGGCGTTTCATAGAATAACGAAAGACTTGGCTGTGAAAAGGAAAAATTCGATTTTTTTTTCTGAAAAAGTTGCTTTACACCCACATTTTTTACTTTCACAAGGCGTAACAGGACAAAATGCACCCCACATTTTGTTACCTATTTCCCTCGAAATACGGCAAAACCCCATATGTGCTCAAAAAATTATGTATGGGAGCACAGCAGGGCTCTAGAGTCAAAGTGCAAAATATGTTTTTTGCAGGCTTGAATAAACAGACATGGAATTTAGGTGGCATACGGTGATACTTATTCAAATATTGCACACAGGAATGGCAGGATATTTGTCAGGTGGTGTCAATACAACAGGTTGGGCAGATGAAGCCAGGCTAGTGTTTTCAGAGGCAAATCTACCTGTGGAATCGCGGGTGCCGAGTATTAATGGTTCCTTCAAACAATTAACAAACACATATAAAGATAACATCAGAGGATGGTGGGAAATCCAGACATTGGAAACATATCTAAAGCTCGGGATTGTACCTCGCGGTCTCAGAATTCCATTGGTACCTGTAGTCCGCATTCGTTCCACTGAATTCCTCAAGAAGGAGGAAAAGGAGTTGATTGACTCCTCTTTACATCTAATGTCCCTACTGCTTGAAGAGGAGCGCATAGTGTACGAGAAAAATACTATCGTTTTGAGGGAACAGATCGAAGGTATAAAACTATTTGCGAGCAATCCTGATTTCCCGAAGAAAGGACAAACACTCCAGCAAACAGTGGAGAGGTTTACGGCTCAAATAAAGGAGCATAAACATTTTCAACTTGTCAGGGATTCCACCGATTTTAAAGAGGGACATATATTTGACTACAGTCAAAAACAATGTAAGGTGCTTGAATTAGAGACTGAGCCCTCATCTTCAGAGGGTGAGTCTGATTGTGGTTTTAATAAAGCACAACCATTTTTGAAAATCAACCAGCCCTATCCAGAGGTAGGACTTAAAACAGAGGCAGACATGCAAGAGGCCCACGTAACAGGGATAATTTTTTAGGGAGAGACCAACCTATGTCAGATTACCTAATGAGAGACAGAAAATAGAACCTCAATATAAGAGGGTGTCCCCTTCAGATGAAATGCAGATCATCATTTTGTCCAAAAAATCCCTCAACAGTGATAAGTCTCCTCAAGAAGGGCCTGTCGTTTGTCCCCACAAATACATTTAATGTATTTGATTGGGTTAGGGACCTCCACTTATTCATACGTAAGCTTAACCGCCTCCGGACCGCCTAACGCAGATTCGCGTTCCGGAGGCGGCAGCCCTGCGCAGAGTCACGCATATATGCGTCATCTCGCGCGAGCCGAGATTTCCTGTAAGCGCGCGCTCACAGGAACGGAAGGTAAGAGAGTGGATCTCCAGCCTACCAGCGGCGATCGTTCGCTGGCAGGCTGGAGATGTGATTTTTTTAACCCCTAACAGGTATATTAGACGCTGTTTTGATAACAGCGTCTAATATACCTGCTACCTGGTCCTCTGGTGGTCCCCTTTGTTTGGATCGACCACCAGAGGACACAGGTAGCTCAGTAATATGTTGCACCAAGCACCACTACACCCCCCCTGTCACTTATTAACCCCTTATTCACCCTTGATCACCCCTGATCACCCCATATAGACTCCCTGATCACCCCCCTGTCATTGATTACCCCCCTGTCATTGATCACCCCCCTGTAAAGCTCCATTCAGATGTCCGCATGATTTTTACGGATCCACTGATAGATGGATCGGATCCGCAAAACGCATACGGACGTCTGAATGGAGCCTTACAGGGGCGTGATCAATGACTGTGGTGATCACCCCATATAGACTCCCTGATCACCCCCCTGTCATTGATCACCCCCCTGTAAAGCTCCATTCAGATGTCCGCATGATTTTTACGGATCCACTGATAGATGGATCGGATCCGCAAAACGCATACGGACGTCTGAATGGAGCCTTACAGGGGCGTGATCAATGACTGTGGTGATCACCCCATATAGACTCCCTGATCACCCCCCTGTCATTGATCACCCCCCTGTAAAGCTCCATTCAGATGTCCGCATGATTTTTACGGATCCACTGATAGATGGATCGGATCCGCAAAACGCATACGGACGTCTGAATGGAGCCTTACAGGGGCGTGATCAATGACTGTGGTGATCACCCCATATAGACTCCCTGATCACCCCCCTGTCATTGATTACCCCCCTGTCATTGATCACCCCCCTGTAAAGCTCCATTCAGACGTCCGCATGATTTTTACGGATCCACTGATAGATGGATCGGATCCGCAAAACACATACAGGCGTCTCCCTGGAGCCTTCCAGGGGGGGTGATCACCCTATATAGACTCCCTGATCACCCCCCTGTCATTGATCACCCCCCCCGTCAGGCTGCATTCAGATGTCCGTATGATTTTTACGGATCCACGGATACATGGATCGGATCCGCAAAACACATACGGACATCTGAATGGAGCCTTATAGGGGGGTGATCAATGACAGGGGGGTGATCACCCAATATAGACTCCCTGATCACCCCCCTGTCATTGATCACCCCCCTGTCATTGATCACCCCTCTGTAAGGCTCCATTCAGACATTTTTTTGGCCCAAGTTAGCGGAAATTATTATTTTTTTCTTACAAAGTCTCATATTCCACTAACTTGTGTAAAAAAATTAAATCTCACATGAACTCACCATACCCCTCACGGAATCCAAATGCGTCAAATTTTTTAGACATTTATATTCCAGACTTCTTCTCACGCTTTAGGGCCCCTAGAATGCCAGGGCAGTATAAATACCCCACATGTGACCCCATTTTGGAAAGAAGACACCCCCAGGTATTGGCTTGCATGAACTCACTATGCCCATCAGCGAAATCCGAAAGGTGCTCTTTTCCCATTTTTTTTATACAAAGTTGGCATTTGACCAAGATATTTATCTCACCCAGCATGGGTATATGTAAAATGACACCCCAAAACACATTCCCCAACTACTCCTGAGTACGGCGATACCACATGTGTGGCACTTTTTTGCAGCCTAGGTGGGCAAAGGGGCCCACATTCCAAAGAGCACCTTTCGGATTTCACCGGTCATTTTTTACACATTTTGATTTCAAACTACTTACCACACATTTGGGCCCCTAGAATTCCAGCACAGTATAACTACCCCACAAGTGACCCCATTTTGGAAAGAAGACACCCCAAGGTATTCGCTGATGGGCATAGTGAGTTCATAGAAGTTTTTATTTTTTGTCACAAGTTAGTGGAATATGAGACTTTGTAAGAAAAAAAAATCAAAAAAAAAAATCATCATTTTCCACTAACTTGTGACAAAAAATTAAAAGTTCTATGAACTCACTATGCCCATCAGCGAATACCTTAGGGTGTCTACTTTCCGAAATGGGGTCATTTGTGGGGTGTTTGTACTGTCTGGCCATTGTAGAACCTCAGGAAACATGACAGGTGCTCAGAAAGTCAGAGCTGCTTCAAAAAGCGGAAATTCACATTTTTGTACCATAGTTTGTAAACGCTATAACTTTTACCCAAACCATTTTTTTTTTACCCAAACATTTTTTTTTTATCAAAGACATGTAGAACAATAAATTTAGAGCAAAATTTATATATGGATGTTGTTTTTTTTGCAAAATTTTACAACTGAAAGTGAAAAATGTCATTTTTTTGCAAAAAAATCGTTAAATTTCGATTAATAACAAAAAAAGTAAAAATGTCAGCAGCAATGAAATACCACCAAATGAAAGCTCTATTAGTGAGAAGAAAAGGAGGTAAAATTCATTTGGGTGGTAAGTTGCATGACCGAGCAATAAACAGTGAAAGTAGGGTAGGTCAGAAGTGTAAAAAGTGGCCTGGTCTTTCAGGGTGTTTAAGCTATAGGGGCTGAGGTGGTTAAGTGGAGGAAATATTTCATCACACATGATAGAGCACAATGTGAGGCGTTGGGCATTGACACTGAAGAACTGCCAGATGGTCAAATACTGGCGGATCTTTGGGAAGAGGGGAACAGAGGTTTGGGGCAAGGTCCATTCACAAACTTGAAACTTCCATCCTCAACCCCCCCCCCCTTAGGTGATTACGCACCATATGACTTTTTTATGAGGGTCATAATGGACCAGCTCAAAAAACTGGAGGGACATGGGTTGGGCCCCAGTAACATGACTAGGGCAGAAATGACAGCGCTGATGTCTTTATAGTCAGACTCTTCGATTGTTATAAAACCTTCTGACATGGGAGGAAATATCATGATTTTGGAGTGTCAGCAATACACGGACATGTGCATGAGGATTTTGGATGATCGACAATGTTATGCAGTTCTCTCATCCAATCCAATGGTAGCACATCGTCATGATTTTATCACGAGCCCTTGAACTCAGACTTATAAGCAGATCGGAGTTGATTTTTTATTGCCCAAAAATGAGCAAATGGCCTGCTTTTATGGGCTCCCTAAAATCCACAAGGGTCTCAACCCATTGAAGGGTAGAGCCATTGTGTCAGGCACAAACAGCCTGACGCACCACATCAGTACATATGTGGACCAGATATTAAGACCATTCGTCACTGCCTTGCCTTCCTACGCCAGGGATTCCATGGATGTCATCAAATGTATTGAGGGCATCCAGATGGAAGGTGACATGTTACTAGCAAGCCTGGACATAGCGGCACTGTATAGCTCTATTCCCCATGATAGGGGATGCGAGGCAGTGGCGAATGCTCTTACGTAACGAGGAACCCACCTCCATAACCATAATACGTTTGTGCTCCAACTGATGTCATTCATTTTGGAGCATAATACGTTCCTCTTCAATAACAAGTTCCACCTGCAAAAAAAAGGTTTTGGCCATGGGGAGCCCGTGCGCCCCCACGTTCGCCAATATATATATCTAGGCAGGTGGGAACGTGAGATTGTTACTGGCGGGGCATTCAGGGAAGAAACGTTGTCAATTGTAATATGGATCAGACACATTGATGACGTGTTCATTCTCTGGAAGGAGGACAGAGATACGTTTGCATCTTTTGTGGCCAAACTAAATGTTAACGATTGGGGCCTTTTTTTCACATATGAGACCCACCCATTGAGCATTACATTTTTAGACCTGACCATCTATAGGAGAGAGGATGGAACTCTCAGTACGAATTTATTCCGAAAAAAGACAGCCACCAACAGTCTCTTGGGTTGGAGGAGTTGTCATCCGGCACCCCTGAGACGTGGTATCCCCAAGGGTCAGTATTTAAGACTAAGACGCAATTGCTCAACCCTACGGGACTTTCAGAAGGCGGCCGTGGATTTACGACAGAGGTTTTTATCTCGGGGCTATCCTGACAAAGTTCTTAAACGAGCATATCATCATGCCCTTAGTCACGATAGAGCATCCCTATTAAATCTGCGTGTAAGGGAGGAAACAACGAAAAAATTCGCATTATAGGCAACTTTGATAATTCCCATGAAGCTGTGAGGGGAGTGCTATCGGAATTTTGGGGTATCTGGCGTGCTGATCCGGATGTGGGACACTTGGTTGGAGAGAGACCTATAATTACATATCGAAGAGGCCGTAACATCAAAGACCTGGTGCACAGTTTCTTCCAACCCCCTATGGCCACAAGTAATTGGTTACAAAATCCGCTAAAAGGCACGTTTAAATACATGAAGTGCATTGCCTGCAGTTCCATCAAAAAAGGTAGCATATTCACTTGTACATCCACAGGCTGGTCCTATGACATCAGAAGGTTTATTAACTGTAAGACCATGGGACTGGTGTACCTTGCGACCTGTACATGTGGTATGCAATATGTAGGCAAGACGCTCAGAGAGTTCAGGCGACGTATAGGGGAGCATCTGGGAGATATTCGCAAAAAAGCAGATACCCCTATTGTGCGCCATATATCTGAATGTCATCCAGATGGCACTGCCTCCATAAGCCTCCAGGGAGTTAAAGTGGTCAGAGCATCACCCAGAGGGGGTGATATGGACAAACGTCTACTCCAGAAAGAGGCTCAATGGACCTTCTGTATTGGAACAGTACATCCAGACAGTTTGAATGATCATATCTTGTATAGCTGCTTTTTGTGAGGGGTCATCTGGTTTTGGTGACAGCTGGTATGACAGCCCTTGAATGTTTTAGGGCAGTGAGGTGAATTTTTGTTGTGCTTTGCCTTAAACTTCACTTCTATGGTTGATTATTTCTTAGACAACAGGTGCACTGTCTTTATGACCTGCTGGTATCAATATGATCGATTTATTAGGGGTCATGGAGTATAGTGTATTTATTTCCCCCTCTGTTTCACATGCCTGTTCATATTGCTCCCACTGTGTGGGACACCTTACAGTTATGACAATTTGCCGCATAAATCCTGTAATAAACAGGTATGATACCTATATACATTTGACCGGCCTCCATGACATGCAGCTGACGTCTGCCCGGGGGAGTGTCTCTGTGAGCGCTCCTGCCTCCCGAGCAGCGATCAGCTGATTGGATGGGCCGGCCTGTAGGGGTTGGAGTTACCTTGTTATAGGATTCCGAGTTCGACGGCCGCTTCATGGCCGCACTAGTGCCGGGAGCTCTGCCACATGTGAGAGGTGGCGCGCTCATTATATGTCTGTTTGTCCGTTCTAATAATACTGGCATCAGTAGTAAATGAGGCTCCTGAGGAGGTTAGGACACTAGAAACACGTCGAGCCAGTGGGGACCTACAGCCAGTGCCAACAGACATAATTGAGCTACAATAGACAGTGTCAGTCAGTTTTTAATACTAGTTAGTAATGAGGTCAGTGGTGCAAGAGAGCAGGGAAGCTGGTGTATTATGGACCTGCTGGATTATGTACTAAATACCACTAGGTATACCCTACCCCGCTACCATTGATCCTCATTAGTGATACTATACTGGAGCTACACATTGCTGATACATAGTGTGGTCTGAGCTGTTGTTAGGGGTTACGCAAAGCAACAGTTATAGGAGTGCAGGCATCCTTGCACAGACACATGTATTCAGCTTAACAGGGTGATGCACTGTGATAGCTCCAAGGTATAGTATTGGATCTGAATTATCCTTGTGTAAGTTTTCCCCATTTTAGGTAAATAACACAATAAAGTTGGTTTGTTATTTTATTTTAGCGTCCCTTTAAATACTGTGATCTGGAATCGGTGGTAACGTAATTGTGAATTTCCATTAGTAATTACGGCGATACTTATTCAGGCATGACAGATTTAAAAGATTCCTGAGGTCCCCAGAAAGTAAAAACCAAGAAGTGACCCTATTTTGGAAAGAGCACCCCCGTACGAACATTTTAAGTGCTGGGAAGGGTACTTTTCAGCAAACAAGTGTTTCACAGAAGGCAAAAACACTTGTTAAAGGATTTCAAAGCACCGATTTGTGAAAAATAAATTACTAGCAGACACCAATTTCTTTCACAAGGGGTTAAAGAAGAAAATGCACCCAAGTATTTGTTCCCCATTTTCTCCCCATTTTCTCCCCATTTTCTCCCCATTCAGGAAACACTGCATATGTGCTTGTAGCCTGCTGTATGGGCTAAATATAAATTTGACTTGCCTGAATTGTCAGACATGGATTTTAGGTGCCATGTTGCATAAAAAATTCCTGAGGTCCCCAGAAATTAAAAACCCCCCAAGAAGTGACCCCATTTTGGAAAGGACACCCCAGTATGTACATTTTAAGTGGTGGAAAGGGAACTTTTCAGTAAACAAGTGTCTCACAGAAGGCAGAACCATTTGTTAAAGGATTTCCTAGCACACATTTCTGAAAATAAAAAAAATAACTAGCAGACCCCATATTTTCACTTTCACAAGGGGTTAAAGGGGAAAATGCACCCCAGTATGTGTTTCCCATTTTCTCCCCATTCAGGAAACACCCCATATGTGCTTGTAGTCTGCTGTATGGGCGCACAGCAGGCAAACAGCTAAATGTGAATTTGGCTGGCCTGAAATGGCAGACATGGATTTTAGGTGCCATGTCGCATTAAAAAATTTATTGAGGTTTCCAGAAATTAAAAACCCCAAGAAATGACCCTATTTTGGAAAGAGCACCCCAGTACAAACATTTTAAGTGGTGGAAAGGGTGCTTTTCAGCAAACAGGTGTCTCAGAGAAGGTAGAAACATTTATTAAAGGATTTCAAAGCACACATTTGTGAAAAAAATAAAAATAATTACTAGCAGACCCCAATTTTTTTTTCACAAGGGATTTAAGTAGAAAATGCACCACAGCATGTGTTCCCCATTTTCTCCCCATTCAAGAAACACCCCATATGTGCTTGTAGCCTGCTGTATGCGCGCACAGCAGGGCTCTAGAGGCAAAGTGCAAAATATGTTTTTTGCAGCTTGAATAAACAGACATGGATTTTAGGTGTAAAACAAAACATGCAATGCAACAGCTCTCTGCAAACCAAATAAAGTACAAAAATGAATAATAATTGCTAGTGCTATACTTATAAATTAGAGATGCTTGGCAAATCATTTTGTACAAAATTATCTGAGCCCGCCTGCAGCACGTCAAGGCGATCTCTGTAAGGCCTCTTTCACACTTGCGTTGTCCGGATCCGTAGTGTACTCCATTTGCCGGAAGTGCCCGCCGGATCCGTAACACCGCAAGTGAACTGAAAGCATTTGAAGACGGATCCGTCTTCAAAATGCGTTCAGTGTTACTATGGCAGCCAGGATGCTATTAAAGTCCTGGTTGCCATAGTAGTAGTGGGGAGCGGGGGAGCAGTATACTTACCGTCCGTGCGGCTCCCAGAATGACGTCAGAGCGCCCCATGCGCATGGATGACGTGATCCATGCGATCACGTCATCCATGCGCTTGGGGTGCCCTGACGTCACTCTGAAGCGCCCCCCGGGAGCCGCACGGACGGTAAGTATACTGCTCCCCCGCTCCCCACTACACTTTACCATGGCAAACAGGACTTTAGTGTCCTGGCAGCCATGGTAACCATTCAGAAAAAGCTAAACGTCGGATCCGGTAATGCGCCGAAACGACGTTTAGCTTAAGGCCGGATCCGGATTAATGCCTTTCAATGGGCAATAATTCCGGATCCGGCCTTTCGGCAAGTGTTCAGGATTTTTGACCGGAGCAAAAAGCGTAGCATGCTGCGGTATTTTCTCCGGCCAAAAAACGTTCCGTTCCGGAACTGAAGACATCCTGATGCATCCTGAACGGATTTCTCTCCATTCAGAATGCATGGGGATAATCCTGATCAGGATTCTTCCGGCATAGAGCCCCGACGATAGAACTCTATGCCGGAACACAACGCAAGTGTGAAAGAGCCCTAAGACAGGTTTCTAACACTAAATTCTACCTGTTATGTGCCATGATGGCTACCATACAATTCAGGGAGTGTAGGTTCCACATGCATGCTGGGCCTGCTTTACTTTCTGTCATCTTGGTACCAAAATGGCCTCCATTATATCCAAGGAATGCAGGTACAAACATGCATGTGGAACCTACGCTCCCTGAATTGTATGGTAGCCGTCATGGCACATAACAGGTAGAATTTAGTGTTAGGAACCCGTCTTACAGAGATCGCCTTGACGTGCAGCAGACGGGCTCAAATAATTTTTAAGTGGAGGAAAAGGGTACTTTTCAGCAAACAAGTGTCTCACAGAAGGCAGAAACATTTGTTAAAGGATTTCAAAGCACACATTTCTGAAAATAAAAAATTACTAGCAGACCCCAATATTTCACTTTCACAAGAAAATGCACCCCAGTATGTGTTCCCCATTTTCTCCCCATTCAGGAAACAACCCATATGTGCTTGTAGCCTCCTGTATGGGCGCACAGCAGGCACACAGCTAAACTTGGCTGGCCTGAAATGGCAGACATGGATTTTAGGTGCCATGTCGCATTAAAAAAATTTTTGAGGTCCCCACAAATTAAAAACCACAATAAATGACCCCATTTTGGAGAGAGCACCCAAGTTTGAACATCTTAAGTGGAGGAAAGAGTACTTTTCAGCAAACAAGTGTCTCACATAAGGCAGAAACATTTGTTAAAGGATTTCAAAGCACACATTTCTGAAAATGAAAGTTTACTAGCAGACCCCAATTTTTCACTTTCACAAGGGGTTAAAGGAGAAAATGCACCCCAGTGTGTTCCCCATTTTCTCCCTATTCAAGAAACACCCCATATGTGCTTGTAGCCTGCTGTAGGGGCGCACAGCAGGGCTCTAAAGGCAAAGTGCTAAATATATTTTTTGCAGGCTTCAATAAGGCTACTTTCACACTAGCGTTCGGAGCGGGTCCGTCTGATGTTTCATCAGACGGATCCGCTCCTATAATGCAGACGTTTGCATCCGTTCAGAACGGATCCGTCTGCATTATAACTTAGAAAAATTTCTAAGTGTGAAAGTAGCCTGAGCGGATCCGTTCAGACTTTACATTGAAAGTCAATGGGGGACGGATCCGCTTGAAGATTGAGCCATATAGTGTCATCTTCAAGCGGATCCGTCCCCATTGACTTCCATTATAAGTCTGGACGGATTCGCTCGCCTCCGCACGGCCAGGCGGACACCCGAACGCTGCAAGCAGCGTTCAGGTGTCCGCTCGCTGAGAAGGAGCGGAGGCTGAGCGCTGGCAGGCGGATGCATTCTCAGTGGATCCGCCTCCACTGAGAATGCATTAGGGCCGGATGGCTGCGTTCAGGGCCGCTCGTGAGCCCCTTCAAACGGAGCTCACGAGCGGACACCTGAACGCAGGTGTGAAAGTAGCCTAACAAAGCACACATTTGTGAAAATAAAAAAATTACTAGCAGACCCAAATTTTTCCCCCACAAGGGATTAGAGTAGAAAATGCACCACAGCATGTGTTCCCCATTTTCTCCCCATTCAGAAAACACCCGATATGTGCTTGTAGCCTGCTGTATGGGCGCACAGCAGGTCTCTAGAGCCAAGGTACAAAATATGGTTTTTGCAGGCTTGAATAAACACACATGGATTTTAGGTGCCATGTCGCATTTAGAAAATTCCTGAGGTCCCCAGAAATTAAAAACCCCAAGAAGTGACCCCATTTTGGAAAGAGCACCCCAGTACGAACATTTTAAGTGGTAGGAAGGGTACATTTCAGCAAACGGGTGTCTCAAAGAAGGCAGAAACATTTGTTAAAGGATTTTAAAGCACACATTTCTGAAAATGAAAAAATTCAAGCAGACCCCAATTTTTCACTTTCACAAGGGGTTAAAGGAAAAAATGCACCCCAATATGTGTTCCCCATTTTCTCCCCATTCAGGAAATATGTATGGGCGCACAGCAGGGCTCTAGAGGCAAAGTGCTAAATATGTTTTTTGCAGGCTTGAATAACAAAGCACACATTTGTGGAAAAAAAAAAATTACTAGCAGACCCCAATTTTTTTTTCACAAGGGGTTAAGGGCTCTTTCACATGAGCAGATGCCATGCGGGTAATCCGCTGCGTGAAAGAGTGGTAGATTTTAAAACACTCCTGCCTGCATAGGCCAGGTTTTTCTGTGTTAAATGGTGTCTTTCCTTATCCCCCTTTTGGAACACACCCTGCATCTTTTTGGGGTCCTTCCCTTCCTTGCTGTCTGAGGGACTTGACCTGGAAAATGTTGCCCTGGTACAACACAGGCACCATGACTTCCAGAAGTACTGGGACCCTCCCCGGCATGGCTTTGAAAAATTAGGGTCTTGATAACCACCGTTTGGAACTGAAGTAAAGTTCCTGTGTGGCCTGCAGATTGAAATAGCACGTACGTATTGCACATTGCCATCTGTACAATGTGTACGGCCAGCTTTTTGTATCACACTTTTATTTTTCGTGTGGCACTATAGGGCTTCAGAAGTTGATCTGAAAGATCAACCCCTCCCATGTACCTGTTGTAGTCCAGGATACAAACTGGTTTGGGGGTAGTGGTTGTGATATCTCGTACAGGAGCAGGGGAGCTCACGTTAGTGTGAATGGTGGTCAGTACAAGGATGTCCCTCTTATCCTTGTACGTAACCTCCATCATGTTCTCATGGAGGAGAGCCTTGCTTTCACCCTCTCTCAGTGGTTGCCCCACCAGGGATCTAGGGTGGCCTCTCCTCCATGAGAGATTTTTGCGTACTGTGCCACAAACCACAGTACCTCTGGCAGTTAGGGACATGAATAGGGGTATGCTTGTATAATAGTTATTCACATAGAGGTAACCCTTAGAGGTGCAGTAAATCCCACACAATCTTCCCACTAACTCCTAGGATGAGGGGGGGGGCATTCTGGGGGTTCTATTCGGGAATATTTCCCTTCGTAAATGTGGAACTTGTGTGTGTACCCGGAGCTACTCTCACAAAGTGTGTATAACCTTGCCTGGTGGAATCTAACCCTCCCTTTAAAAAGTAATAGGGACTCATCTACACAGACATTTTTATCTGGGTTGTACACCTCAACAAACTTGGTGTTAAAGTGGTCAATGACAGGCCTAACTTTGAACAGACGGTCAAATGTCAGGTCGTTTTGGGGTGGGCACTGCATTGTCGTTGTAGTGTAGAAATTTTCTAATTGACTCAAATCGCTTCAGGGTCATGGTGTTACTGTAAATTGGAGTCTGGTAGAAAATGTCCAAACTCCAATATTGTCTAATGTTTTTTTTTTTTATTACGCCCATATGCAGCACGAGTCCACAAAACTTCATCATCTCTGCTGCACTTACTGGGGTCCAACCTAGGGGTCTTGCGTATGGCGATGTAGGGTTCTGATCAATACATTTTTGGGCATATAAATTGGTTTGGGCCACCATTAAATTTACAAAATCTTCAGAGAAGATTTTGAAAAAATCTACTTCAGTGAAGCCCGCACAGTCTATCAGTATTCAGGAGCTGCCCTCGAAATCCGGAATTTGGGACTGATAATCGTCAGAGGCTGGGGTCCATAAGGGTTCACTCTGGGGGGCTGCCTCCGCTGCTACCCTGGGGGGGCTTCTAGAGGGTCCCTCATAAGCGGATGATGATGATGAGGGGTAGAGGAAAGTGGCATCCTCTTCTCCCTCACTGGCAGACTCAGTATCGGAGGCAAGCATGGCGTATGCCTCTTCGGCTAAGTACACTCGTTGGGAAGGACGGGCCATTTTTATTTTATTAGGTTGTGAAATGTGTAAACCTTTATTTCGTGTGAGGGGTGTGTATGTTGTGTTTTCACACGTGAAGGGGCTTGTAATAAATTTGAAAGTAAATGAAGAAAAAAAAAAGGAGAGAAAAAAATCTGTAAAAAAAAAAGTCTTTTCGGCACAAAAAACAACTTGCAGTGCAAACTGAGCAGACACGATCAGTAATGGACACTACTGAACGGTGCTCAGTGGTTGCAAAATACCTGTACGCTGATGGTGCGTTCGTGCAAAATTTAAAACTGACACTTTCCTTTGCAGCTATAGCGCTGCCATCGGCTGGAGCGTTACTCCAGCCAAACGCAGCGCTGGCAGGGGATGCCAATGCTAACCAATTCAGCACCGGTCAACTCCCCCTTACCCGCCCCACAGCTGTATACAGCTTCCAGAGCTGCGATGTGCCGGTCTTCATTTACCGGCCAATCGCAGCGCTTGGAGCTGCAGCACCATACTGCCCTTACCCTTACCTGGCATGGCTGCCTGCTGGTAAGAGCAGCCATGGTGCCCTGATTCTCCCGTGATTGTGCCCCAGCGCCCAGAGGACCTTGTGACATACATGTACATCACTGGTCTTTAAGTTCCGTCCAGATATGACGTACATGTACGTCATGGGTCCTTAAGAGGTTAAATGTCAAAACTTCTTTAAGAAAACTGCCACACGCTGAATAACATGAGGGCATTTACGGCTGGTACACACGCTGTAAAGCATGAGGGCATCTAAGGTTGGTACGCACGTTGAATAACATGAGGGCATCTATGGTTGGCACACACGCTGAATAACATGAGGGCATCTATAGTTGGCACACACGCTGAATAACATGAGGGTATCTATAGTTGGCACACACGCTGAATAACATGAGGGTATCTATAGTTGGCACACACGCTGAATAACATGAGGGTATCTATAGTTGGCACACACGCTGAATAACATGAGGGGATCTATAGTTGGCACACACGCTGAATAACATGAGGGGATCTATAGTTGGCACACGCTGAATAACATGAGGGGATCTATAGTTGGCACACACGCTGAATAACATGAGGGGATCTATAGTTGGCACACACGCTGAATAACATGAGGGTATCTATAGTTGGCACACACGCTGAATAACATGAGGGTATCTATAGTTGGCACACACGCTGAATAACATGAGGGGATCTATAGTTGGCACACACGCTGAATAACATGAGGGGATCTATAGTTGGCACACGCTGAATAACATGAGGGTATCTATAGTTGGCACACACGCTGAATAACATGAGGGGATCTATAGTTGGCACACACGCTGAATAACATGAGGGGATCTATGGTAGGCACACACGCTGAATAACATGATGGGATCTATGGTTGGCACACACGCTGAATAACATGAGGGTATCTATGGCTGGTACACATGCTGAATAACATGAGGGCATTTATGGCTGGCACACAGGCTGAATAATATGATTATGAAGGCATCTATGGTTGGCACAAACGCTGAATAACATGAGGGGATCTATGGTTGGCACACACTGCTATAGGACCTTGACCACTTGTGCTTTTTAGTAGCTTTGGTGCCTAAAAATAAAATTGCTTTAAAACTTCCACAAAAATTCCACAGTGGTGGACTGTTTCTATGTGAATTCTGAAGGGACATGTGCCACCCCCATTTCTTCTCTGTGCAGCAGCCGGGTCTTTACAGCTGCATTCTGACTAGAAAAGTATGCGAAAACCGACATAGACTAAGCACTCCGTCTTTCTAGCCCACTAAACCGAAATATAACCCCAAGTAGAGCCCCTCATCCACCGGCAGGACGTTACACGGTTGACGCCCGCACAGACGCTAATTTTCGTGCTCAGTCGGAGGGCCAGTTTATTACTTATCTCCACAGCTGACTGTGCTTTGAGCTGCCAGCCTATCAGCACCCTTCTTTTACTTTTAGCGACAAAGGATGCACCTAAAAGCTGTGAGCTCATTGGCTGCTTGCACAAATGTCACTGATTAGCTCCAAATCTAACGGTGGGGTGGAACTCAATGCAACAGGGAAGTGTTTCCAAAACCGTACACTGCGCCCGTTAGAACCACTCTGTACTGTAGTGTAACGGAATTACAGCACATAGCCTCTGATGCCTCCGTGTGTGGGGGCACTAAATGGGAAAAACTACTGTGGGGGTAAGAATGCAAGACTGTGGGGGCACTAAAAGCGCAACTAGCCTGTGGGGGGCACTAAGGGGGCTAAACTGCCGTGTGGGGGCACAAAGGGCGCAAAACTTCTGTGTGATGGTACTACCATGCGGAGGGGGGAACTAAAGATGCAAAATTATAGTCGGAAGGGGGCACTAAGGAGGCAAAACCACCATGTGGAGAGGCACAGAGGAGGCAAAACCATGTGGAGGGGGCACTAAGGAGGCTAAACCATGGTGTGAAGGGGGCACAGAGGAGGAAAAACCACTGTGTGGAGGGGGCACAGAGGAGGCAAAACCACCATGCACCATGTGTAGGGGGCACAGAGGAGGCAAAACCACCATGTGGAGGTGGCACTCTGCAGGCAAAACCACAGTGCGAGGGGCTCTCCGCTGGTAAAACCACAGTGTGGGGGGCACTCTGCAGGCAAAACCACATCGTGGTGGGGGGACTTCGGAAGGCAAGACCACCATGTGGAGGGGGCACTAAGGAGGAAAAACCACAGTGTGGAAGGGGCACAGAGGAGTTAGAAATACCTTGTAAGGGGTTGTATGGTGAGCAATGTAACAGTAGCTTCCAGCAGCTCTCAGACCCCTTATATACTCCCCTACAGGCTACATAATACAGCTGCCAGGGCCCTCATCAGACCACAGCACAAGTGCCCGCACTCTCCCTGCCCTGGACGCAGCACTGCTGCTCTGCTCTTCTTTCCAGCTCTTGTCCTGCATCTGGCACAGTCTGTAAGGGGCGGGGAGAAGCAGTCACATGATCTCCTGACGTCACGCTCTCAAAGACGCCAATACATTCTAGGCTGTACCCTCCAATTAACTTGCGCACAGTGATCGCTAGGTTGAGCTCTGCTCTCATCAGTGCCTGAGCTCTCCATTTCTATCGCAGGGATTGTGATTTGGAGGTGATCCATCGCATGGCTGTGGAAGGAAGGTCCGGCCATAAAGATCTGTCAAACAAGTCGAAGGAGCAGAGTGGCTTGATGGATATGCACCCTAGGCACAGGCAGAGGGGTACAGCTGGCACCAAGGGGAGGACCAGGACCCCGCACCCGGGCACAGAGACCACCCAGCCCAGGAATAAGGCAACGTCTTACCTCAGCCCTGCCAATGTAAAGGTTGGGACGACCCTGATTATTGGTGAGAGCTGATTTCTGGGGATGTGTGCATTGTAAGGTCAGGGCATGAAAGTTTATAATGTTAGGTCTGGTGCCAGGGACTGGCAGAGATCTGTGCTTCTATGTATTATGCCATTCCAAGGGTTCACATAGTGATGGTAGTATATGTTCACATGTAGCAGATATGCTGTGGACTTTCCACCTCGGAATTGTGGGTAGAAGATCTGCAGCATATTAGGGTACGTTCATGTAGTGGATTTATGTGACAGAGATATGAGACTTCAGTCAGTAACCGTTGGAACCCCCACCAATCCTGAGGAAGGGGTCCTGTTCCCCCTTCCTAGTGGAGCGACATGTCAAGCTCCATTCATTCTCTATGGGACTGCTGGAGAGAGGTGAGTACAGCGGTCCCATAAAGAATGAATGGTGAGGCATGCCACTCCATCAGGACATGCAAACGGGACCCCCCGTTCTCCGGATCGGAGGGGGAACCAGCAATCAGTAGGGGATAACTTGAAAACTTGGCATAACCCCAACAACTGCCATGGGTCTGTACAGTAATTACCCCATGTGGACTAGATCTAGTCCTTGTGCAGCGACGCCATCGCGGTTAACAAGCAGGAACCGCATAAAGTGACATGTCTCTTCTTAATGCCTCATGACTAGTGTTGAGCGAACTTGTGTTTTAAGTTCGGCGTCTAAAGTTCGGGTTATCGAAAAATCGCGTTATGGATTCTAAATTCCGTTATGGTCCGTGGTAGCGGAATCCATAACGCGATTCTTCGATAACCCGAACTTTAGGCGCCGAACTTAAAACACAAGTTCGCTCAACACTACTCATGACCACCACCGGATCCTTATTTCGGATCACGGATCCGCAAAATATGGAAACCTTCTGCGTGCGTCCTGCATGTTCTCACCCCCATCAATAGAAAGGACTGTCCTCCCCAATACAGACCAGAATAGGACATGTTGTATAATTTGTGGAATGGTCACACGGAGCTGCAAAAATCTAGACTTGTGCATGGCCCCATAGACATGATTGGGTTAGAGTGCTGTCTGTAAAAAATGCAGTTGATGACAAATACGCTAGTGTGAATAAAGCCTAATGCGGATGACAAATCTGCGTGGAAAAAAATTCTTGCAAACATTGTTGCTCAGATATAGGCACTTTATATATAGGCATCGCGAGATTACGGCACTGTAACTTTGTGAGCAAGGAGGCGATTCGGAGGACGCAGGCGGTGCTGGGCTCCTTCACAGGGGGCGTGGCTGGGCTCCAAGAAGGTTAGTACAGTCCCTTGGGCTCCTTACTAGGGTCATTTACATACATATAAAATCATTTTTTAAACGAAATAAAACCACACAGAGCTATGGGACAGGTATATTGCGGAGATCTATCCGTGCATGTCTGCAGCTCTATAGGGTAAAACGAGGTTATAGATTCCCTTTAATAAAGGCCTATTGAAAAAAAAGATTTTTAGCCAAAAATGAGTAACATGCAGTCATAAAAAAAAAAAAAAATCCTCCGAAGGTGTACATAGCCTTTAAGTGGCATAAAGAATATAACCTAAAACAATGCCTGTGAGAGGAAATCTCCATCCATCATATGGCAGGGTCTTCTGCGGCTGCTCTTCCTCCTGGTGTCAGTAGACACAGATCTCACACTTTTTATTTCATTGAATTCCAGCCTTTTTGGATTCTTAGAACATGTCCTCATGAAAAAAAAATATCCCTTTCTCTTACACGCTGTGGATTTTCTGCAGAATTTCTTCTACGTGTGGATGTAGCTTTAGGCCATGTTCACATGATCTATTTGGTTTGCAGGTTTTTGCACGTGTTCCACACCGAAATCCGTACATTATCCGCTCTCAATTCAACTCGATTTTTTTTTTAATCGGTCAATCCGCTCTGTAGTTCATACAGAGGGTTTTTTCTTTTTCTATGCGATGATTGATAGTGTGGATTCCATGTTAAAAAAAAAAAAAAAAAAAAAAAAAAAACATTGAAATCAATAGGAGTGCTGAAAATGACATCAAAGTCCACACCAAAAACCACTTCAAACAGAAAATTGCATACAAAGAAACAGCATGGCAAACCTGCGCCAGAATACAGTGGCGGCAATGTGGGTTTCATCAGAACTAATCGCATGCTGCTCTCGCATCCGCATGCTGTAAAAATTTGCTGCACAGACCAGTGGTGGAGATTTTTAAATATGTAGGATCTCAGTTTCTGCTGCACAAAGAGCAAGTGGAAGTGGAAATCTGCAATGAAATTCTAGATTTTGCAGGGGATTAGCTGCAGGTGCTGCCAAAGTTCTGACTCCATTTTAGCACACTCCCACTCCTTCATAAATGGCCAATAATTTAGTAATAACAGTTTTCCTGTAGTAAAATGGTAACATCTGACTTTTTCTTATCATTATTTAAGTAATCAGGCTATTATTAGAACATAATACATATTTATTGGAATACAATGTCTGAAATTCCTGACATTTTCTAAATTCCTGTAAGTTAAATATGCAATGCACTGTGCATTTAATAACTGGAAAACACAGTTAAACGCAATAATTGTAAGAAATCTATGAATTTGACCTAAAAAAGTAAAAAAAAAAGCTCCATATGTATTTCCCAGAAATGCAGAGAATCATGTGCGACTCTACATGGGAATAAAAAAAAAAAACATGTAAACAGTGCAGCCAGCGAAGGGATTGGCAGAGGGGAGAGGCAGAGGAGTAACAGGGTGAGAGGTGGATTAGTTGGGCAGCAGAGTTGAGGATAGATTGGAGGGGTGTGAGAGTGCTAGATGGAAGGCCACAGAGGAGGATGTTGCAGTAGTCTAGGCGGGAGATGATGTGGGCGTGTACAAGCATTTTTCGCAGACTCAAATTTGAGGAAAGCGCGGATGCGGGAGATGTTTTTGAGTTGGAGGCGGCAGGTGGTGGAAAGGGCTTGGATGTGCGGTCCGAAGGAGAGGGCAGAATCCAAGGTCACTCCAAGGCAGCAGACTTAGGAGCAGAGGTCCTAGGACAGAGCCTTGCGGGACACCAACAGAGAGGGAATGAGACAAGCAGGTGGTTTGTGAGTGGGAGACGCTAAATGTCCGTTCTGTGAGGTATGATGTGATCCAGGAGAGGGCCAGGTCCGTGATGCCAAGAGATGAGAGAATTTGTAACAGAAGGGAGTGTAACAGAGTAATGTTTTTTTGGTTTTGGCTGTTAGTAGGTCATTGGTGACTTTGGTGAGGGCAGTCTCAGTTGAGTGGTGGGGTCGGAAGCCAGATTGTAGCTGGTCAAAGAGGGAGCAGGAGGAGAGATGAGGACAGTTCAGAATGGACATGTTCTCAAGTTGCTTTGAGGCATATGGAAGAAGTGATATGGGGCGATAATTGGACAAAGAAGATGGGTCAAGTGAAGGCTTTTTGAGGATGGGTGTAATGGTAGCATGTTTAAAACATGATGCCAGAGGTTAGTGATAGGTTGAAGAGATGAGCTAGGGGATAAACACTGGTGAGGTTGGGGATGAGGTGGGATGGGATTGGGTCAAGTGCACAGGTGGTGAGATGTAATCTGGAGAGTAGAGTGGAGAGTTTTTCTTCTGTAATGGCGGAGAAGCGGGTTTTGGGAGAAGAGGACTGAGCAGTTGTGTAGAGGTTCTGTGGGGACTGTGCACTGACGCTGGGTTCACACATGAGCGTACCGAAGGAGCGCTCTGTATGCGCGATTTTATCGGGCGTACAGACGCGGCTCCGGCAACTAGCAAACGCCCATTGTCGCGCGTTCCCGGAAGTCTATGTACGGGAACGCGCGACCATACGCCCCAAAGAAGCTCCTGCACTTCTTGGGGCGTAGGGCGTTTTACAGCGCGTTCGACCCAGAAAGAAAAGTTTTTGAGAGATGAAGAAGTCATGAATGTAGGACAGTTTGTTACAGACAGAGCGTGCATTCCATAATGCTCCTGCAAGAGGAACCAAGGGAGCAGGGGTCAGAGGAATGGTTATTAGGTTTAGGCTACATGCACACGACCGTATGTGACATCCGTATGCCATCCGTTTTTTTTTTTTTTTTTTGCGGATCCATTGTAACTGCCTAAAACGGACAAGAATAGGACATGTTCTATTTTAAAATAATAAAAATAATTGCGGGGCTACGGAACAGACATACTGTCGCATTTTTTGCAGACGCATTGAAATCAATGGGTCCGTATCTTATCCGCAAAATAAACGGAATGGACACGGAAACAAACAACGTTCGTGTGCATGTAGCCTTAAGGGGTTGGTGGAGATTTGTAGTAGGAGGTAAAGGTGATAGTGGGGATTTTCTGAGGGGGGCCTGGATTTGGAGAGATATCACCATTCATAAGGAGAAGCAGAGAAAGTGTTAGTAGGTGAGAATAAGATAGGGCATGAGATATCTGTGTGTTTGGGAAGGAAATGTTTTACATTGCCAAACAGGTTTGTGCAAGCTGTCAGATGAGAAGGTAAGATGGAGGGAGAGATGAATAGTTCCTTGCTGGGTAAATGGATGTGGGGGTATTTCAGGAGGTTTTGGAAAAGTGGAAAGAGTAAGATGAAAGACTGAAACATTGTTTGCATTAACTATTTCTGTAATTACCTTTGGTCCCCTTCTGGTTACATTCTGGTATAATTCGGTATGTGCACTTAAAGGCCCCTTGCAGACGAGTGTTCGTCCTGCAGCGAGTCCGCATCGCAGCACCCGGCCTGACCTCCCAGCACTGATGGGGGTCACATAGCATTATATTGATTTATGATTTATGATGCTATGTAACCCTTACAGTTTTGGAATGTATTGGATAACACTGGCATAATGCTGGATCTCCTGGGCACCCTTAGAAGGCAGGTCCCGATGGGTGAGAAGGCATCGGGACCTGCCCTCTACGGGTGCCCAGGAGATCCAGCCTCAGGCTCGTCTCCTAGGCAACCTGTTAGTGTATTACTCAGTGTAATACACCAACTGGCAATGTATTACAATGCAGATGTATTGGAATGCATTGTAGAGGGGATCAGACCCACAAAAGTAAAATCTCAGAGTGGGACAGAAATAAAGTTTAAAAATAAAAGTAAAAAAATGAGTTTTTAATAAATAAAAAAACGCCCTTTCCATACATATGGAAACGTTTTGTGGAATAACTGAACGGAAGAGGACTTAAATCAGAGAAAAAAAAACCTCAGATATGGAACAACGGATCCGTGAAAAATAGACAGCAAAACAACGGTCGTGTGCATGTAGGCTTATTCATTGGAATACCGGATCCGTCTTTCCGGTATCATCCAGAATAACTGATCCGGTATTGAATTTTTTCAAAGCTAGAAAGACCAGAAAACCAATTTCAGCAGCAATTTCCGGAACACTTGGTACCGGATCTGGCATTAATACATTTCAATGCAAGTGCAGTAGTGTTCCGGATTTGTGGCTGGAAAAAATACCGCAGCAAGACCCTTTACTGGATTTCAATACCAGAAAAGAATAACACTAGTGTGAAAGTACCCTCAGATTCATACGACTCAGTTTTTAATCAGGTGTGAACAAGAGGGGAGGGGGTTACATTTGGCCTAATCAAAGGAGCACCAGTTACAGGGGTGAAATAGTCAATGTAAACAAATACTCAATAAATCCAGCAGGAAATGAGACATTAAGAGTTCAATGCAGACATACCAGGGGATGAGAAGGAAAGATGAGGGGTGTGGACAATATCAGACTCTGGAAAAGTTGGGTGCAGCAGTTAGGTTCAATGCAGACATACCTGGTAAGGAGAGAATTGGGTGATGGTCAGTAGACAGTGATGACAAAGTGGATTCCATATCCATAATATTACATTCTGCTATAATTCGGTATGTGGACTTAAAGAGTTGCACGTGAAAGATGTTGCATTGAAAAGCTATATTCAGTGATTGTCATAAAAGGGGTGTCCAGTAATAAGTAACTATTCACAGGTGCCCACATCCTACCTCTGCTAAGAAAAGAGTCATACTTACCTGCTCCTTGCAGCTGCAGTCCTGTGCAGTGGCTCCCATGTGCCCATTTTGTGGTCCGCTGCTTGTTTATTTATTTTCCAGCCTGAGCATGATTATCTTCCCCACAAGAACCACATCACCACTTGCTGAAGCCAGCTATTGGCTGCAGAGGACCATGCCAAGGACAAATTAAACATGCATGCACCAAAAGATGGACAAACAGGAGTCAGCACGCAGGACCAGAGTGGCGGATAGTAGGTAAGTATGAATATTTCCTTAGTGAAGGCAGTGTGCAGGCGCCTGTGAAAAGTTACTTATTCCCAGACAACACCTTTTAATGCTGTCCTGTCTAGCAGTTCTAAGATATCTTGTAGGCATGTCCAACAGTGAACTTCCTCTTCTAGTCTTTAGAGGAGGAAATTACTGCTGAGTGTGTGCAGCACAGTTTCAGGCATTGTAACTAAGGGCATTGGAACAGCATGAAGATACCTTGTATAACGACAGCAGAGAACATAGGAGAGGTGAGAACTGATTATCTATCACCACTAGAACACCCTGCTTATCACTGTTTATAGAATACAGGACAGGAGAGAACACAGGAGAGGTGAGAACTGATTATCTATTACCACTAGAACACCCTACTTATCACTGTTTATTAAGGGACAGGAGAGAACACAGGAGAGGTGAGGATAGATTATCTATCACCGTTACAACACCTTGCTTATCACTGTTTTTAGAATAAGGGACAGGAGAGAACTTAGAAGAGGAGAGAACTGATTATATGTCACCACTTATCATTGTTTATAGTATAAGGACAGTGGAGAACACAGGAGAGGTGAGAACTGATTATCACCACTAGAACACCTTGTCACTGTTTATAGAATAAGGGACAGGAGAGGTGAGAACTGATTTTCTATCACCACTAAAACCCTGCTTATCACTGGTTTTGATAAATAAGGGCCTTAGATTGATAGAACATAAAATATATTTAAGATTACCATTTCTAAACTTCTCTAAATTGATATGATAGGTAATACATTAATTACACATTATTTACAGTTGCAAGAAAAAGTATGTGAACCCTTTGGAATGATATGGATTTCTGCACAAATTGGTCATAAAATGTGATCTGATCTTCATCTAAGTCACAACAATAGACAATCAGTCTGCTTAAACTAATAATACACAAAGAATTAAATGTTACCATGTTTTTATTGAACACACCATGTAAACATTCACAGTGCAGGTGGAAAAAGTATGTGAACCCTTGGATTTAATAACTGGTTGAACCTCCTTTCACAGCAATAACTTCAACCAAACGTTTCCTGTAGTTGCAGATCAGACGTGCACAACGGTCAGGAGTAATTCATGACCATTCCTCTTTACAGAACTGTTTCAGTTCAGCAATATTCTTGGGATGTCTGGTGTGAATCGCTTTCTTGAGGTTATGCCACAGCATCTCAATTGGGTTGAGGTCAGGACTCTGACTGGGCCACTCCAGAAGGCGTATTTTCTTCTGTTTAGGCCATTCTGTTGTTGATTTACTTCTATGCTTTGGGTCGTTGTCCTGTTGCAACACCCATCTTCTGTTGAGCTTCAGCTGGTGGACAGATGGCCTCAAGTTCTCCTGAAAAATGTCTTGATGAACTTGGGAATTCATTTTTCCTTCGATGATAGCAATCCGTCCAGGCCTGGACGCAGCAAAGCAGCCCCAAACCATGATGCCCCCACACCATACTTCACAGTTGGGATGAGGTTTCGATGTTGGTGTGCTGTGCCTCTTTTTCTCCACACATAGTGTTGTGTGTTTCTTCCAAACAAATCAACTTTGTTTTCATCTGTCCATAGAATATTTTGCCAGTACTGCTGTGGAACATCCAGGTGCTCTTGTGCAAACTGTAAACGTGCAGCAATGTTTTCTTTTTTTTTGGACAGCAGTGGCTTCCTCTGTGGTATCCTCCCATGAAATCCATTCTTGTTTAGTGTTTTATGTATCGTAGATTCTCTAACAGGGATGTTAGCATATGCCAGAGACTTTTGTAAGTCTTTAGCTGACATTCTCTAGGATTCTTCTTCACCTCATTGAGCAGTCTTTAGCATCTTTACAGGATGGCCACTCCTAGGGAGAGTAGCAGCAGTGCTGAACTTTCTCCATTTATAGACAATTTGTCTTACCGTGGACTGATGAATAGCAAGGCTTTTGGAGATGCTTTTATAACCCTTTTCAGCTTTATGCGAGTCAACAGTTCTTAATTGTAGGTCTTCTGAGAGCTCTTTTGTGCGAGGCATCATTCACATCAGGCAATGCTTCTTGTGAAAAGCAAACCCAGAACTGGTGTGTGTTTTTTATAAGGCAGGGCAGCTGTAACCAACACCTCCAATCTCATCTCATTGATTGGACTCCAGTTGGCTGACACCTGACTCCAATTAGATCTCGGAGATGTCATTAGTCTAGGGGTTCACATACTTTTTCCACATGCACTGTGAATGTTTACATGGTGTGTTCAATAAAAACATGGTAACATTTAATTCTTTGTGTGTTCTTAGTTTAAGCAGACTGATTGTCTATTGTTGTGACTTAGATGAAGATCTGATCACATTTTATGACCAATTTGTGCAGAAATCCATAAAATTCCAAAGGGTTCACATACTTTTTCTTGCAACTGTATAACAGATAATATTTTTAAGCTGGAGTCAGAGTCTGTACATTTCTACTGACACCGACTCCACCCAAAACTATCTTTGGCTCCAACTCCACAGCCCTGGTGGGGAATATTCTCTAACACAAAAAAAAATCATAATCACCTGCAGTTTTCTGCCACCTTCATGGCGAGGCTTCTCAGGTCCCTTGCCCAGTCTCTGTTTGCTGGCCCCTTCCAATGGCCAGCACAATAGAGTGTGGATTTCCGTGCAGATTCTGAATCAGATTTGGTTTAGAATTTTTTTGCAGCAGATCAGACCTGTGTGAACTTAGCCTACGGCCTTATGCACGCGACCGTATGTTTTTCGCGGTCCGCAAACACGGATCCTGGCCATGTGCATTCCGCATTTTGCAAATAGAACTGCCTATTCTTGTCCGTTTTGTGACATGTTCTATAATTTGCGAAAACGGCCACAGCCACACTGATGCGGTACTATAGAAATGAATGGGTCCTCATGCGGTCTGCAATAAATGCTGATTGGACGCGGACCCAAAATACAGTCATGTGCATGAGGCCTAAAAATGAGATGCAGAGATTGGAGAGTTTGGAGATACATCAGAGGTTTCATCCCCTGTTCTGTGAGAGAAACAGTTCTGTTTTGTTCTTTTTACAGATGACGACATTTGCACATTCTTGGCGACATATTGAGAAAATAGCAGCTGATCTTTACATTACAATAGGCTGCAAACACGTACTGCACATTTTATTGACAAAGCTGTGTTTGAAACCATGTCCAGCCGGGACAATGGATTTGATGCAGAGACAAAGCTAAGCTTCTATCAGTGAGGAAAAAACATAAAAATAAATAAATAATGAATAATCCTTCCTTTACATGTGGAACTGTTCCTGGCCTGGGCATAGGGGTACTCTGCCACTCACTGTTGTCCTTAGATCATCCTACCTGGCTGCAATTGCCTGCTTGAGTCACATGAAACTGAATGACACAACTGCATTGCAGGTTCAGTTATTAAAATGTATTTATCTAATTGATTTTACCATTTTTAAAGGGCTTTCCAGGACTTATTGAAATTTTTATTATCATTAGGCTATTTTCACACTTGCGGCAGTGTGATCCGGCAAGCAGTTCCGTCGTCGGAAATGCCTGCCTGATCCGCCGATCTGGAAGTGACTGAAAGCATTTATGAGACGCATCCAGATGCGGATCCGTCTCACAAATGCATTGCAAGAACGGATCCGTCTCTCTGCTTGTCATGCGGACAGACGGATCCGTCTTGTATCTTTTTTCACATTTTTACCGGTCTGCGCATGCGCAGACCGGAAGGACGGATCCGGCATTCCGGTATTTTGAATGCTGGATCCAGCACTAATACATTCCTATGGGGAAAAATGCCGGATCCGGCTTTCAGGCAAGTCTTCAGTTTTTTTCGCCGGAGATAAAACCGTAGCATGCTACGGATTTATCTTTTGCCTGATCAGTCAAAATGACTTAACTGAAGACCTCCTGATGCATCCTGAACGGATTACTCTCCATTCAGAATGCATGGGGATATGCCTGATCAGTTCTTTACCGGTACAGAGCCCCTGTGACAGAACTCTATGCTGGAAAAGAAAAACGCTAGTGTGAAAGTACCCTTAGGTTAACTCATCTAGATCGGATCAGCAGGAGTCCAATTCCCAGCAATTCCCAGCACCCCTGCCGATTATTTTTTTTTCACTAGCTGCAGCGCTAGAGCCAGGCACTAAAACTACACAGCTCCGTTCACTGTGTATTGGCTGGGCCTAGTTACTGCAGCACTGCTCCCAGTCAAGAGAATGGTAGTAGTGCTGCAGTAACGAGGTACAGCCACTAGTAAATGTGCCCCACTATGTATAGTGTTTGCGCCTGGTTTTAGACAGGCAAATTATTATTATTTTTTTGTTGCATTTACCACTGAAATTGCACCTGTTTTGGAGACTTTTGCACCTCGTTTGACTATTTTGAAGTTTTAGACTAGTTAAGTTTTCACATTTTTACCCCTTTTTTTCCAATCTATTTATGTAGGAATTTGTCTCAATAATAGTCTTTATTTCTACTCCACTCCAGGGCTGGTATACTTTTCTTTGTCAGTTTTGAGTGGTGAAGTGCGACCTTTTTTGCATTAAAAGTCGCACTTTCAGCGAGATGTGTGACTTTTCTCAGCTCATTTGCTTTTTTTTTTTTTTTTCATGCACATACTAATTAGTTCAGTCTTCGTGACTTTGAAACTGACCAATAATGATACGCCTAGTCTAATTCATGAAGTGCTGTGCGACTTTTAATAAAATACTAGGCAAAAGACTGACGGACAAAGCAAATATGCCAGGCTAATTTTACACCTAAAAACAGGTGAGCCTGATAAATGTGCCCCAGTGAGCGGAGCTGTAGGCACGGCCACCGCGCAGTGAGCGGAGCTGTAGGCACGGCCACCGCGCAGTGAGCGGAGCTGTAGGCACGGCCACCGCGCAGTGAGCGGAGCTGTAGGCACGGCCACCGCGCAGTGAGCGGAGCTGTAGGCACGGCCACCGCGCAGTGAGCGGAGCTGGAGGCACGGCCACCGCGCAGTGAGCGGAGCTGGAGGCACGGCCACCGCGCAGTGAGCGGAGCTGGAGGCACGGCCACCGCGCAGTGAGCGGAGCTGGAGGCACGGCCACCGCGCAGGGAGCGGAGCTGGAGGCACGGCCACCGCGCAGGGAGCGGAGCTGGAGGCACGGCCACCGCGCAGGGAGCGGAGCTGGAGGCACGGCCACCGCGCAGGGAGCGGAGCTGGAGGCACGGCCACCGCGCAGGGAGCGGAGCTGGAGGCACGGCCACCGCGCAGGGAGCGGAGCTGGAGGCACGGCCACCGCGCAGGGAGCGGAGCTGGAGGCACGGCCACCGCGCAGGGAGCGGAGCTGGAGGCACGGCCACCGCGCAGGGAGCGGAGCTGGAGGCACGGCCACCGCGCAGGGAGCGGAGCTGGAGGCACGGCCACCGCGCAGGGAGCGGTGGCCGTGCCTGAACTTCACAGAAGTTTGGGCTTGGGATCGGTGTTCTGTAGATTGTATTATTTTCTCTTATAACATGGTTATAAGGGAAAATAATAGCATTCTGAATACAGAATGCATAGTACAATAGCGCTGGAGGGGTTAAAAAATAAATAAATTTAACTCGCCTTAATCCACTTGATCGCGCAGCCCGGCTTCTCTTCTGTTTTCTTCTTTGCTGTGTGCAGGAAAAGGACCTGTGGTGACGTCACTCCGGTCATCACATGGTCCGTCACATGATCTTTGACCATGGTGATGGATCATGTGATGACCGGAGTGACGACACCACAGGTCCTTTTCCTGCACACAGAAAAGAAGTCAGAAGAGATGCCGGCTCCGCGATCAAGTGGAGTTAAAATATATATATATATTTTTTTTAACCCCTTCAGCGCTATTGTACTATGCATTCTGTATTCAGAATGCTATTATTTTCCCTTATAACCATGTTATAAGGGAAAATAATAATGATCGGGTCTCCATCCCGATCGTCTCCTAGCAACTGTGCGTGAAAATCGCACCGCATCCGTACTTGCTTGCAGATGCTTGCGATTTCCACGCAGCCCCATTCACTTCTATGGGGCCTGCGTTGCGTGGAAAACGCACAATATAGAGCATGCTGCGATTTTCACACAACGCACAAGTGATGCGTGAAAATCACAGTTCATGTGCACAGCCCCATAGAAATGAATGGGTCAGGATTCAGTGCGGGTTCGCATCGCGCATTGCACCCGCGCGGAATACTCGCCTGTGTGAAAGGGGCCTTACACAGAAATGGGATACAAAGATAAGTGCAGAATCTGTGTAGAAATTGCCATGTGGTGCAGATTTTAACTCTGCAGAGTTTCAGTTTATGCTGCAGATCTGCACTGCAAATTTCAGCCTTTACATTGCATAGGGAGAAATCCACAGCAAACTTGTAACTTGTGCAGAGTTTGCCGAAAGTTCTTCATGCGGCAGTTAACTTCAGAGGTGCACATGCTTATGAATGGAATGTCAGACTTCTGGTCCACTTGGGTCTGGAAACAGCGGGGACGGGAACATTCCCACTGGAACGGAGCTGCTTGCAAGAAGTAAAAGGGCTGCGGAACAGAACTACGGATGCGGACCCTTTTGAAATGAATGGGTCCTCGCCCTTTCCGTAAAATTGCGGAATGTATACAGGGCCATTCATACGGTCGACTGAATTAGCCCTTAAGGAGAAAAGGAAGAATGTGTTAATCCCTAAAAAGGTTTTTCAGTTTGTTAGAAAATCTACAAAATTGAGCACTTCGGTATGCCAGAGGAGCGTGATAACTTTTCATGCATGTTTAGAGTCCGCTTGTCTCATTGGACTGAAATATGGCACAGTGCGAAGCCATCTTCACTTCGAATATGCAGATAATTTTTTACAGTCACTGCCGGTGTAGAAGAATATGAAAAGCATATGATGGGAGAAGCGTTAAGCACTAATGACTGTTTTCTTTCAACAGTAGCTATCGTTGAGAAGCTGTTTTTTGTCAAGGCATTAGATAAAAGAATATGGATCCTTCTTTATGTAGGTGAGCAGTGCCTGAGCTTGTAACCGTTTTCTAGTAGTGCCACTAATATAAAATAGAGCTAATACGCTTGAAACCTTAGACCATTCAGAATCCCCATTCATTGCCTGGCAACACGATGCTTCACATGACAAGGACATTGAATCCTCCAGTGCTGTGTAAACTCATTGCCTCTAAATGTGTAAGAAGCATTATTCCAGCAAATCCGTTAAGAGTAGAAGTGTTTAAAGATCTAGCTACTATCATACTGTGTGCACAAAAGAGATTAAGGGGTTGTATCTCTTCAGAAAATGGCATTTACCATGCAGAAAAAGTTAATTCAAGAAACTTGCTAATGTATTTTTTGCATGGCATTATACAGGGCTCGTCTCCAGGGGTTATCGCAACGCGGCAGCACAGATACGAGGTTGCCGGGAGCTTCTGTGCATGCATACCTATGTGCGACCCCATGGTTCCTATAGAGTACAGGCAGGATTGCAGGGTGGTCATATACATATATGGATACGAGCAGTGTATAATGTGATGGAGAAATTGATCCAGCCAGCAAAGGAGGCAATATGGATAATAATAATACGTAATAACACGTAAGTGCCTTGTATTACCGTAACTTTCTCTACATGGTAAATGCCATATGTTGAAAAGAGACAAATCCATTTAAAGGGAGTCTTTCACGCAGATTCACCCTATTACCCTAATAACAGTGTTATGTCCACGGCATCCCCCCTATTATAACGCTGCTTACCGTTTGTTCCCTGCTAGCATCGTTGTGGTGAAAAACACTTTTAATCCACATGCAAATTAGGCTGCGAAGGTGCCCAGGGGCGGCGTTACAACGGCCGGTGCCCAGGCCCCTGGGTCATTTTCATATGAAGGCACTCCCCCTCTGCCGCGTCTGCCCGCCCTTAGTCTCTGTTCTAACCTCCCTCCTCCCGTCCGTAATCCCGCACGTGCGCACGCTAAACTGCGATGCCCCAGCCCGACAGTACTCATTTAATGCGCACGCGCCGATATCGCGTTCATCGGTGCATGCGCGGGATTACGGACGGTAGGAGGGAGGTTAGAACAGAGACTAAGGGCGGGCAGACGCGGCGGAGGGCGAGTGCCTTCGTATGACAATGACCCAGGGGCCTGGGCACCGGCCGTTGTAACGCCGCCCCTGAGCACCTTCGCATCCTAATTTGCATGTGGATTAAAAGTGTTTTTCTCCACAACGATGCTAGCAAGGAACAAACGGTAAGCACCGTTATAATAGGGGGGGGGGGGGATGCCGTGGACATAACACTGTTATTAGGGTAATAGGGTGAATCTGCGTGAAAGACTCCCTTTAAGGGGTTGTCCGGGTTCAGAGCTGAACCCAGACTATCCCCATCTTCACCCCTCCGGCCCTCTGATATGAGCATCAGAGCATTTCATGTGTCAGTGATTTTTTTTTTTTTTTGAGGCTTGTGGTACTTGACTAGATTGTTTTGGTCGCAATTATCATCATTTTACAGCTCATAAGGTGTTATTAGTATATTGCGCTATAAAACACGTGTTACTTATTTTATAATCTCAATAATTATTTATGGTTTTCCAGTTTGTCCATAAAAAAAATAATTCTGGTTGGCAGCCAAGCTCAGGAAAACTTGTGCAAACACGGGGTCAACATACAAACTCTATACCGATGTTGTCCTTGGTTGGATTTGACCCCAGAGCTGCAAGGCACCAGTGCTGAACCACCACCACTGTGCTGCCCCCTGCTACTAAATAACATTCTTACAGTATATACAATAACAATATATACTGTAAAGATAGTATATAAGGTAAAAAGGTGCAGTCCAATGCAAGGAACAAATATTAAAATATATAAAATAAATTTAAGGGGGAGGAGTGCATCTTATGGGGCAAATACTAATGCTCATTAGTACAAGAGGACCAGGGAGCGGTGAATGCAGTGCTTCCTTTGCTGGCTCGGTATTCACCATTTCCTGGTCTTGTCCTGCAGGGCTCTGCACGCTGTGCTGTGACCTGCGCACAACGTGAGGACATTGGCGTGCTCTGTCACCTCACACTGTGCGATGGCGGGTCACAGCACTGCATAGCAGGAGGAGTGCTGGCTCTCAGGAGAGGTTTTTCAGGCAGATCTTATCAACATGGGGGTCTGATTGAGGGTCAGTAACATAGGGGTCTGATTGCGGGTCAGTAACATAGGGGTCTGATTGCGGGTCTTAGCAACCTGGGGGTCTGATCAAAGGTCTGATTGGGATTTTGATCAAAGGTCTGATTGGGGTCTTAGTAACATGGGGGTCTGATCTGAGGTTTTACGCATGCGTAAAGGCTGTATTGCATGCAGGCGATTTGTCGGGAGGGAAGCGTTCCCTCCCAGCAATTGCTTGCTTGTTAGTGGAGGAGACCATTGCTATTACATGCAGCGATTTCCTCCTCAGTATGGGGAGGAGCAATCACTAATGCCATCGCTAACCCTCATACTGACTAGTTGTTTGCCGGCAGCAGATTGTGATTAGACAGCATGTTTTGCCGCTAGCAAACAATGATTTTGAAACCTGGGAAAATAATACTATTTACAGAACACCGATCCCAAGCCCGAACTTCTGTGAAGAAGTTCGGGTTTGGGTACCAAACATGCGCGATTTTTCTCACGCGAGTGCAAAACGCATTTTCCCGCAACGCCCGTGTGAAAGAGGCCTAATACTCATTAGCAATCTGCCTGTCTAATGCACTCTTTACTCTCTATAAACGGCCATCACCAGCCTCCCACTACTCACTTTGGAGGCATCTCTATGTATCCAGCTATCAAGTCAGTGTTCTAACAGTGATCCAATATTTCAGTGCTAAAGGGACACAGCAAAAAGTTACTAGCTCTGTAAAAACAGCTGAGAATATTGTTAGCAATGTTTACTTTCAGGGCTCCAGATGGCAACCAAAATGGTCGCCAATGGGACTTAGAATTGCAAAATGGCGACAAGACTTTGTAGTTTAGTCGCCATTTGCGCCTAGACCCTCCGCTGCTCTGCCGCTTTAAGAAGAAAGGTCTTGCATCCAGCAGACACACAGCAATGCAATAACAGAGCGCCATACAGTGCAGAGCTCTGTTATTAGTGAGGAGGCTGCTGATTGGTCAGTATCAGCGTGCTGCCATACCATTGGCTGCTCCTCTCACACCCCCCTTCTCCCGCGCTGAACACGGCAGCTTGCTTTTCAGTTATGAAAGCGGGGAGTGCGCTCACTGCCGACTGCTCCATAGACAAGTAGCAGCTAAAGTAGACAAGTTTTTTAGTCTTGCGACGCACCGAGGTGAGCGTTCTGCATGCACTGCGCCATGTGCTGAGGGTGCCCTGTGCCCCCCATGTAAGGGATAAGTGGTGGAGAAGAGAGGCCAATGACGGTGGGCAGCTGCAGTGCGCTCAGCCACACAGAATGCCAAGTAACGCTGGGCATTATGTCTCCTTACACTAGCAGATGAAACTGATTCCATAGCGGGTTTACGCAATTCTGTCACAGGGCCTGGTGCACTTTATGTCTGTGTGCTAAATAAAAAGAAAAGAATGCACTGTTGCCAGCACAACCAATCATCGTAATGTAGTGCAGGGTTTCAATCGGGGTCATGACAATGTGCAGGTCCCAAAACGACCCCTCTCACTAGTGGCAATGCTGCATTGCTACACTATGATCTCTGGCCATGTGATGTTTGTCACAGCCAAAGGCCCCTTGCAGACTAGCGTTCCTCCAGCAGCGAGTCCGCAATGTAGCTTCCGGCCTGACCTCCCAGCGCTGCCGGGGTTCACATAGCATTATATTGATTTAGGATGCTATGTAACCCTTAGGCCCCTTTCACACGAGCGAGTATTCCGCGCGGATGCGATGCGGGAGGTGAACGCATTGCACCCGCACTGAATACTGACCCATTCATTTCTATGGTGCTGTGCACACGAGCGGTGATTTTCACGCATCACTTTTGCGTTGCGTGAAAATCGCAGCATGCTCCTCTTTGTGCGTTTTTCACGTAACGCAGGCCCCATAGAAATGAATGGGGTTGCGTGAAAATCGCAAGCATCCGCAAGCAAGTGCGGATGCGGTGCGATTTTCACGCACGGTTGCTAGGAGACTATCGGGATGGAGACCCGAACCTTATTATTTTCCCTTATAACATGGTTATAAGGGAAAATAATAGCATTCTGAATACAGAATGCTAGGTAAAACAGGGCTGGAGGGGGTTAAAAAAAATAAAAAATCATTTAACTCACCTTAATCCACTTGCTCGCGTAGCCGACATCTCCGTCTGACTCTTTTACTGTATAGGACCTGTGGAGAGCATTAACTATAGTTTAAGGACCTGGGATGACGTCACTCTGGTCATCACATGGTACGTCACATGATCTTTTACCATGGTGAATCACCATGGTAAAAGATCATGTGACGTACCATGTGATGACCAGAGTGACGTCATCCCAGGTCCTTAAACTATAGTTAATGCTCTCCACAGGTCCTATACAGTAAAAGAGTCAGACGGAGATGCCCGGCATCGCGAGCAAGTGGATTAAGGTGAGTTAAATGATTTTTTATTTTTTTTAACCCCCTCCAGCCCTGTTTTACTTAGCATTCTGTATTCAGAATGCTATTATTTTCCCTTATAACCATGTTATAAGGGAAAATAATACTATTTACAGAACACCGATCCCAAGCCCGAACTTCTGTGAAGAAGTTCGGGTTTGGGTACCAAACACGCGCGATTTTTCTCACGCGAGTGCAAAACGCATTACAATGTTTTGCACTCGCGCGGAAAAATCGCGGGTGTTCCCGCAACGCACCCGGACATTTTTCCGCAACGCCCGTGTGAAAGAGGCCTAAGGCCTCTTTCACACGGGCGTTGCGGGAAAATGTGCGGGTGCGTTACGGGAACACCCACGATTTTTCAGCGCGAGTGCAAAACATTGTAATGCGTTTTGCACGCGCGTGAGAAAAATCGGCATGTTTGGTACCCAAACCCGAACTTCTTCACAGAAGTTCGGGCTTGGGATCGGTGTTCTGTAGATTGTATTATTTTCCCTTATAACATGGTTATAAGGGAAAATAATAGCATTCTGAATACAGAATGCATAGTACAATAGCGCTGGAGGGGTTAAAAAAAAATAAAAAATTATTTAACTCACCTTATTTAACTCCGGTCATCACATGATCCATCACCATGGTAAAAGATCATGTGATGACCGGAGTGACGTCATCACAGGTCCTGTTCCTGTAATTAATGCTCACCACAGGTCCTGTTCAACAAAGGAGACAGACGAGAAGTCGGGCTTCGCGATCAAGTGGACTAAGGTGAGTTAAATAATTTTATTTATTTTTTTAACCCCTCCAGCGCTATTTTACTATGCATTCTGTATTCAGAATGCTATTATTTTCCCTTATAACCATGTTATAAGGGAAAATAATAATGATCGGGTCTCCATCCCGATCGTCTCCTAGCAACCGTGCATGAAAATCGCACCGCATCTGCACTTGCTTGCGGATGCTTGCGATTTTCACGCAACCCCATTCACCTCTATGGGGCCTGCGTTGCGTGAAAAACGCAGAATATAGAGCATTCTGCGATTTTCACGCAACTCACAAGTGATGCGTGAAAATCACCGCTCATGTGAACAGCCCCATAGAAATGAATGGGTCGGTATTCAGTGCGGGTGTGAATACTCGCCCATGTGAAAGGGGCCTTAGGCTGGTTTCACACTGGCGTTGCGGATTGGGGCCGGATGCGTTCAGAGTGCGTTCAGTGAAACTCGCACAGTTTAGTCTGCGGTTGCGTTTAGTTGTTCAGTTTTTTCCGCGCGGGTGCACTACGTTTTGATGCGTTTTTCACGCGCGTGATAAAAAACGGAATGTTTACAAACGACATCTCTTAGCAACCTTCAGTGAAAAACGCATCGCACCCGCACTTGCTTGCGGATGCAATGTGTTTTTCACGCAGCCCCATTCACTTCTATGGGGCCAGGGCTGCGTGAAAAACGCTGAATATAGAACATGCTGCGATTTTCACGCAACGCAGAACTGATGCGTGAAAAACAATGCTCATGTACAAAGCACCATAAAAATGAATTGGTCAGGATTCAGTGCGGGTGCTATGCGTTCACGTCACGCATTGCATCCGCGCGGAAAACTTGCTCGCGTGAAAGGGACCTTACAGTTCTGGAAAGTATTGGATAACACTGAAATAATGCTGTCCGTGTTATCCAATACATTCCAGAACTGTAAGGGTTACATAGCATCATAAACCAATATAATGCTATGTGACCCCCGGCAGCGCTGGGAGGTCAGGCCGGTTGCTGTGTTGCGGACTCGCTGCGGGAGTAAAGCTCGTCTGCAAGGGGCCAAAGTCACCATGTAGCCCCAGGCTTATCTAACCCGTGGTTATGTAATAAATGGCCATTTGGGACAACCACTTTACACCCCTCTTTTTTTTTTTGCACTTAGTCCATCCTTTTTGTATGCAGAGTACGGCTGATGTGCAGGAGAGGTCCAACGGCGCTCCTCATTAAAATATGGCTGTTACCTGCCAGGCTTCAGGTGGAGTTTCGACAGAACAGCAGGGTTAGGGCATGCAGCATCGCATACATGGTGAGCGGGAGAGGTCGCAATTAGGGAACAAAGTTTTATGCAAATCAACTTCGGATATTTCATCCGAAGTCGATTCGCTCATCCCTAGTCGCAATAACGACTGTACAAGCGTCGACTGCTCATTAAGTGCCAGGGACAGCATGGTGGGAACGGAGCCTCTGCTGAGTAAAGATGATGTGCCCAGGTGATGTCGCACCAGAAGTGCCAGCGTACCCTGCAGGCTTCTATCTGCTGCTGGGAGCTCAATGTGGAGGTTTATGAATGGAAAAACGAATAGCCAAGAGGCTAAAGAAAACCCTGTTTCTGACCCTTACGTTACAACAAAAATTTGGCAACAAAAAAATTTCATTTGGCTCCTTGATGTTTTTTTTTTTATTATTTTTTGGTCTGGAGCACTGCCTTTCATCAAGGAGACTCATTTTGGTGAACTATTGCTTGCGTAAAGAGACAGCTACAATCAATGCTCCAGATAAGTGTACTTTCACACTTGTGGCAGAGTGATCCAACAAGCAGTTCCGTCACAACGCATGCCAACTGATGGCATTTGTAAGACTGATCAGGGTCCTGTTCCGTCTTACAAATGCATTGAAATGCCGGATCCGTCTTTCCGGTGTCATCTGGAAAAACTGATCCGGCATTTATTTTTTTTCACCTTTTTTTTCGGTCTGCGCATTCACAGACCGGAAGAACTGATCCAGCATTCCGGTATTTTGAATGCCGGATCCAGCACTAATACAGTCCTATGGAAGAAAATGCCGGATCCTGCATTCAGGCTGTACAGTTTTTTTTGCCGGAGATAAAAACCGTAGCATGCTGCGGTTTTATCTCTGTCCTGATCAGTCAAAAAGACTGAACTGAAGACATCCTGATGCATCCTGAACGGATTACTCTCCATTCAGAATGCATAGGGATAAAACTGATCAGTTTTTTTTCCGGTATAGAGCCCCTAGGACGGAACTCAATGCCGGTAAAGAAAAACACTAGTGTGAAAGTACCCTTAGGTGTGTTTAAAGGGAACCTGTCACTGGGATTTTGTGTATAGAGCTGAGGACATGGTTTGCTAGATGGCCGCTAGCACATCCGCAATACCCAGTCCCCATAGCTCTGTGTGCTTTTATTTGCTTAAAAAAACTGATTTGATACATATGCAAATTAACCTGAGATGAGTCCTGTCCCTGAGATGAGTCCAGCGTGCAGGAGCCCAGCACCGCCCCGCATCCTCAGACACTGTGCACGCGCTAGCTCGCGCATCGCGAGATTACCGCGCTCTGGCTTTCTGACGTCGGGGAGCAAGGAGGAGATTCTGAGGATGCGGGGCGGTGCTGGGCTCCTTCACGCTGGACTCCTCTCAGGGACAGGACACATCTCAGGTTAATTTGCATATGTATCAAATCGTTTTTTTTACACAGTAAAAGCACACAGAGCTATGGGGACTGGGTATTGCGGATGTGCTAGCGGCCATCTAGCAACCCATGTCCTCAGCTCTATACACAAAATCCTGGTGACAGGTTCCCTTTAACTATGCATGCAGATATACTGACAACATTGTCCACCCCAGTTGTTAAAGGGATTGTCTCATCTGAGACAATGGGGGCATATTGCTAGGATATAACCGCATTGTCTGCCAGGTGTGGGTCCCGCACCTATATCAAGAACGGAGCGGGCCAAAGTAGTGGCTGAAGGACTTCGGTCTGGCCACCACCAAGCGCTCCATTCACGTCTGTGGGCCCAACTGAAATAGCCGAGCCAGCACTCGTCTATGTTCATTGGCCCTATAAAAATGAATGGATAGCAGCTGCTCATGCGCAGTGCGTCCTCCACCACTTTCGGGGCTTCGTTTAGGACCCGCACCTATCACACAATAGGGGCATTGCCCCCATTGTCTCAGATGAGACAACCCCTTTAAGGCCCGTTCATATGGGCCAACAGCAGGCAGAAGATAATTGCCTGCTCGTCAGGAGGTGAGAGCTGCATATATATAAGTGAATTTCTGTCCAATCTGCACCAAATTTGGCATATAGGTACATCAAGTGTCTGGGAAGGTTTTCATAAAGGTCTCAGTTCTCTAGGACAGGGATGCTCAATCTGCGGCCCTCCAGCTGTTGTAAAACTACAACTCCCACCCTGACCTTCTGTAGGCTGATAGCTGTAGGCTGTCCGGGAATGATGCGAGTTGTAGTTTTGCAACAGCTGGAGGGCCACATGTTGAGCATGCCTGCTCCAGGACATACGGTTCTTGAGATATTCCCAAAAAAATGTATTAGCCAATAGAAGCTCGCAGCTTCACTCATATTCTAACTGCCATACACAGTCACATGACCCTTTTTGGCTAATAGAAGCTTGCAGTTCATTCAGTCTTGACATTCACACAGTTTTATACTAGGTTTCCATAACAACTCAGCCATTTTTCCTCACTGTTGTAGGTCACTGTTAAGAGGACTTGGTGCTGTGGAGGTCACTGTTAAGGGGGCAGGATGCTGTGGAGGTCACATTTTAGGGTGGGAAACGCTGTGGAGGTCACTATTAAGGAGTGTGCTGCTGTGGAGGTCAATGTTAAGAGGGTGGGGAGCTGTGGAGTTCCCTGTTAAGCGAGCAGGGTGTTCTTTTTTTGGGGGGAGGGGGGGGTTCACTGTTAAGGGTGTGGGGTGCTGTGGCGGTCGCCTATAATTACCTATATTTAATTTATATTTTAATATGTTTCCTGCATTGGCCTGCACCTTTTTTTTTCTGTACTGCTACATTACCAGTATATAATTTAATTATTGTTTTGTTGTATATGAGTAAATGAATTAGTAAGTAAAAGATTTATACTTCATAGTTGACCACTGTATTAATTTCATGCCTAGAGAGCTGCTAATTTGGTATATTTTACTGTATACATAGTACTGTAGTAAGTGAAGCGTTGATAACAGAGAAGTTATTTATTTCTAATTTATGGTCATTCTTGTTTTATACCATGTTTTTCCCTATTTCTTTTGTATAAACCCCATTGGTAAAAATCTAACATGTCCTATTATTGTCCACATTACGGACAAGGATAGTACTGTTCTATTATGGGCCAGCTGTTCTGTTTCGCAAAATACGTAATGCACACAGACGTCATCCGTATTGTTTGCGGACCGCAAAATACATATGGTCATGTGCATGAGCCCTACCTAGGATGAAGTTTAAGCTGGAGTCTCCCAAAATGTATGTGTGCCACAGAGTATAAAACCTGTTACCCACTCCTCCAGTGTGCAGCACATGTCTCAGAGATCACTCAGGAATGTGGTCTTATCAGCACAATGGGGGATGGGTACTAGATTTACAAGGCACATCATTACACAGAAAGGTAATAATAAAAAGGAACAGAATTGCAAACAAGCTAGGCATGAGAAGAGTCCCTTGAGTGGCTTCTCCCAGCTTGTCTTGATTGATTGGTCTCTCCCTATTTGCCCATAGGGTGACACGCCAGTCAAGCAGGGCAGGAACGCAATGTACACTGGGCTTTTCTTCCCTTGCTTGGTTTGTCTTTAAAAGTAGTTTGGAGAAGTTTTATCATCTCATTTTTGCCAGAAAAATGGCTTTAAAAAGTCGCAATCTGTGCATTTGTTACTTTGTAAATGCAGTTTTTTTGGGGGAAAAAAGTTGCAAGTGCCTCTTTTTACACTGTCCTTGCCGTTTTTCCAAAAAGGGGGCGTGGCCAACAGCAGAGACCAATTTATCTTTATTTACACAAGTTTTCTGGTGGCTCCGAGCTGTGGTAGATTTCAGTTTAGGCACACGAACTGCCAGAGGATGCACCTATTTCACAACGAGACGTGCACCTCGTCATAAATTGGGCACATCCTTCAGCAGCCCAGGGAATATCAAGACCGGCGCAGAAAGGTCTTCATAAATCTCCCCCTTTTTTTGTTTTATCGGCAACACCCTCCTTATCCCTTCCATTTGTGTCGGACAGACAGCTGAAGGACTGGGCTTATCTAAATGAGGTGGGACTTGGTCTTCTATTGCAAACATAAGCTTGTGAGAATGAGGGGGAAAATGGCTGAAATCCTACAACCCAACAGTCAAATTATTCATTTATATTGTGTTTGTTTTTGCTGTGGTAGAACATATTTATTGTGATGTAATTTTGGCTTTTATAACCAGATTCTGCAAGTTTGTTAGCCATTTAGATTTGTTACCCTATAGCAGCTACACATTTTGTAGCCACCTGTGATCTGGCTTGATGGTGTTTCCTAGTGGTAGGATTTCAATGTTCCTATCGAGGGGTATTCCCTAGATCACATTGTTGGCTCAGTGCTCTGAGTACATAGAATCAGTAATATTTCCAAATACTTTTATTTTCTGATTAACTGCTGTCCTCTAGTAGTTCTATTCTCCGTGGTCCTATTTCCTGTTTATTAGAGGAGAAAAGACTGCTAGTAAGTAAAAATTGCCAGTAATATAATAGTACATTCACAGGTAGCTGTAAAATTGCTTTATCTTAATACAGTATTACCACAAAATGCTGAAATCTCTGCAAGAATGTTTGCCAGGACTTTCCTGTAATTGCGACAAAAACATGATTTGCCCACTAATGTAATAAATATGAACCCCCCCCATGCCCACAACTGTTGGATGTTTTGCGGTCTGCAATTTGCGGATCCACAAAACATGGATACCGGTCTTGTGTAACGTCTGGCCCCTAATACAACAGTCCTTGTTCGTAAAGCCTCATTCACACGTCAGTGATTTCCATCAGTGATTGTGAGCCAAAACCATGATTGGAGCCTCCACGGACATAAGGTATAAGGGAAAGATCTGCTCCTGTTCTGTGTTTAGAGCCGCACCTGGTTTTGGCTCACTAAGTTGATATTTTCAAATGAGACGGGATGCATGTGATGTGTCTAATATAGCAGGGATGCCCAACCTGCGGCCCTCCATCTTTTGCAAAACTACCACTCCCAAAATACCCTGATAGCTGTAGGCTGTTTGGACATGCTGGGAGTTGTAATTTTGCAACAGCTGGAGGGCCGCAGGTTGGGCATCCCTGTGATGAGAATTTGATGAGGAATCCAAAACTGTGCTTAAGGCCTATTGCACACGACCGTATGGCTTTTTCAGTGTTTTGCGGTTCGTTTTTCACTGATCCGTTGATCCGTTGTGTTTCCGTTTCTGTTCCGTTTTTCTGTTCCGTTTTTCCGTATGGCATATACAGTATACAGTAATTACATAGATAAAATTGGGCTGGGCATAACATTTTCAATAGATGGTTCAGCAAAAAACGGAACGGAAACGGAAGACATACGGATGCATTTCCGTATGTGTTCCGTTTTTTTTTGCGGACCCATTGACTTGAATGTAGCCACGGAACGTGATTTGCGGGCAATATTAGGACATGTTCTATGTTAGAACGGAATGGAAAAACGGAAATACGGAAACGGAATGCATACGGAGTACATTCCGTTTTTTTTGCGGAACCATTGAAATGAATGGTTCCGTATACGGAACGCAAAAAACGGGCAGTAAACGGGGGGGGGGGAAAAACGGCCGTGTGCAGGAGGCCTAAATGTGACCTTTATTCCTGCCAAAGTTATTAACTGCAGGATATGCTCAATGTGCTCCCCATTGTTTCGAATTCTTGAGACGATCCTCTTCTCCCATTCACCATGCACTGAGATCCATGTGCGCCACACTCAGGATTTTCATTGCTTAAGGCTACATGCACACGACCGCGCCATTTTTTGCGGTCCGCAAACTGCGGATCCGCAAAAAACAGAAGCCGCCCGTGTGCCTTCCGCAATTTACGGAACGGGCGGCCCATTGTAGACATGCCTATTCTTGTCCGCAAAACGGACAAGAATAGGACATGCTATATTTTTTTTTGCGGGGCCACGGAACGGTGCAACAGATGTGGACAGCACACGGAGTGCTGTCTGCATCTTTTGCGGCCCCATTGAAGTGAATGGGTCCGCATCCGAGCCGCAAAGACGGCGGCTGGGATGCGGACCCAAACAACGGCCGTGTGCATGAGGCCTAACCCTGACTTGGACTTCTACCTGTGCAGTGATGTCAAGGGAGTGAGATTTTACCGGGGATTCGAAAGTCAGACCCACGCAGACCTGATATTGGTGACCTATACTGAGGAGAGGTCATCAATATGAAAAAAAAAACGTAAAAACCCCTTTAAAACAGAGACATCATCTGGAAAGTGCAGAAAACATTTTTTAAGAATAGATTACTTTCTATGTCTACTCCCACGACTGCTGCCAACCAATCAATAGCTGAAATAGTGATCTGTGAGCAGGAACAGCACGTAACCACACATGCTCAGCGGTCACATGCAATTCTTGCACATATGTCCACATAGTTTTGTGTTTTTATACATCGTCCAGCTGGCCACTGAGTTATAATCGACGCTGTACAACCCCTTTAAGGCTCAAAAAGGGCCTGGCCCTTCCAGACCAGCGCCGTAATAGTATGGCGCTGCGGGGCATGACTTCCCGACCAGCGCCGCAGGAGCTACACCCTCCCGATCAGCTGCAGGGGACCGACTGCTCTCGTTAGCCGGACCCGTGCTGTATGCGCCGGCATCGGTGAAAACACTGATGCTGGCCCATTAACCCTCACTATGCCGCGGTCAGTGCTGACCTTCGGGTGTGTGGAGGGAGGGAGCCCCCTCCTCTTCCCCATCGGGTCCTCGCGCTGCTGTGACTGGGACCCAATGGCAGAGAAGGCAGCCCGATGCCTTCCTTAGGCATCGGGCTGCCTTCCATGTATGCCTGTGAGATCCAGCCCCCTGAATCTCACAGGCAGAGGAAGACTGTAAGTGTATTACACTGGTAATACACTTACAGCCAATGCATTACAATACAGAAGTATTGTAATGCATTGTACAGGGGATCAGACCCCCAAAAGTTGTGGAAAAAAAAAGTAAAAAAATAAAGGTTCAAGTAAAAAAATAAAAAAGCGTCCTTTTCCCAAAATAAAGTAAAATGATTATTTTTTAAATAGGGAAATAGATAAAAGTAGACATATTGGGTATCGCCATGTCTGTATCGACAGGCTCTATGAAAATATCACACGTTCTACCCCGTCAGGTGAATGGCGTAAAAAAATAAAAACAGTGTCAAAGAAGCCATTTTCTGTCACCTTGCCTCACAAAAAGTGTTACACCAAGTGTAATTCCAAAAAAAAAAAAAAAAAATAGAGCTCTCAGAAAATGGCAATACAAAAACAAGATTTTATTCTTTTCAAAAATTATTTTACTGTGTAAAACTTAATAAAAATAATAGACATATTGGGTATATCTGCATCTGTAACAATCTGCTCTATAAAATATCACATTATATGCCCCCTCAGATGAATGCTGTAAAAAAAAAAAAAAACTATGCCAAAACTTCCATTTTTTTTGTCACCTTGCCTCACAAAAAGTGTAATACCAAGCAAAAAATTTGCCCTCACATAAGACAATCACTCAAAAAATAAAAACCAATAGCAAAATCTGAGCTGCAAAAGCCATATGGTGCTTCTTCCGTTCTGATTCCTGCCATGTGACCCCATAGCAGTTTACCACCACATATGGGGTGTTGCTGTATTTAGGAGAAACTGGGTAACAAATCATGGGGTGATTTTTATCATGTTACCCCTTGTTAAAATAAAAAATTTGGGGCTAAAGCAACATTTTATTGGAAGAAATTAAACTTTTCATTTTCACAGCCAAGTGTTTTCAATTTTCGTAAACCGCTTAGGGGGTCAAAGTGCTTAGTACCCTTCTTAATATATTCTTTGAAGGGTGTAGTTTCCAAAATGGGGTCACTTTTGAGTGTTTCCACTGTAGGGGTACGTCAGTGTCTCTTCAAATACAAAATGGTGCCCAAAAACCATTCTAGCAAAATCTGCCTCCAAAATCCATAAGGCGCTCCTTTCCTTCTGACCACTGCCACATGCCCATAGAGCAGTTTACCACCACATTTGGGGTATTTCTGTAAACTGCAGAATCGGAGTAATGCATTTTGAAGTTTAGTTTGCTGTTGACCCTTGCTGTGTTGCAAGAAAAAATTGATTAACGTGAAAAATCTGCATAAAAAAAATGAAATTTTTAAATTTCCTCTCCATTTTCCTTTAATTCTTGTGGAACACCCAAAGGGTTAACAGTTTGTAACATCCGTTTTGAATAATGTGAGGGGTTTAGTTTCTAAAATGGGGTCATTTATGGGTGGTTACATTATGTAAGCCCCTCAAAATCACTTTATAACTGAATTGGTGCTTAAAAAAATGGTTTTGGAAATTCTGTTGAAAATTTGAAAAATGGCTTCTAAACTTCTAAGCCTTCTAACATCCTAAAAAAATAAAATGACATTTACAAAATGATGCCAACATAAGGCAGACATATGGGGAATGATAAATTATCTACAAAAACCTATCTATGCATTAATACTAACCCATAGGCAAGATAATGAAACTAAACCTAACCCAAAAAGACACTATGGAATACTAATATATACAGCCAGGTCCATAAATATTGGGACATCGACACAATTCTAACATTTTTGGCTCTATACACCACCACAGTTGATTTGAAATAAAACGAACAAGATGTGCTTTAGGCCTCATGCACACGACCGTTGTTGTGTTCTGTTCCGCAAAATGGGGTTCCGTTGTTCCGTGATCCGTTTCCGTTTTTGTTTCCGTGTGTCTTCCTTTATTTTTGGAGGACCACCAGACATAAAGAAATGTAAAAAAAAAAGTCTGACAGGTTTGCCATGCAAATGATAGGAATAAAACGGACGCGGATGGTGCCTCCACGTTTTTTAGCGGTCCCATTGACTTTAATTGGTCCGCAAACCGTTTTCCGCAGAAATAATAGGACAGGTTATATTTTTTTGATGGACTGGATCACGGACGCGGATGGCAAACGGTGCACTATCTGCATTTTCAACGGATCCATAGAAATGAATGGGTCCGCACCTGAAACGCTAAAATCGGCGGAACGGACACGGAAGCAAACAACGGTCGTGTGCATGAGGCCTTAACTGCAGACTGTCAGCTTTAATTTGAAGGTATTTACATCCAAATAAGGTGAACGGTGTAGGAATTACAACAGTTTGCATATTTGTCTCCCACTTATTAAGGGACCAAAAGTAATGGGACAATTGGCTTCTCAGCTGTTCCATTGCCAGGTGTGTGTTATTCCCTCATTATCCCAATTACAATGAGCAGATAAAAGGTCCAGAGTTCATTTCAAGTGTGCTATTTGCATTTGGAATCTGTTGCTGTCAACTCTCAATATGAGATCCAAAGAGCTATCAGTGAAGCAAGCCATCATTAGGCTGAAAAAACAAAACAAACCCATCAGAGAGATAGCAAAAACATTAGGCGTGGCCAAAACAACTGTTTAGAACATTCTTAAAAAGAAGGAACGCACCGGTGAGCTCAGCAACACCAAAAGACCCTGAAGACCACGGAAAACAACTGTGGTGGATGACCGAAGAATTCTTTCCCTGGTGAAGAAAACACCCTTCACAACAGTTGGCCAGATCAAGAACACTCTCCAGGAGGTAGGTGTATGTGTGTCAAAGTCAACAATCAGGAGAAGACTTCACCAGAGTGAATACAGAGGGTTCACCACAAGATGTAAACCATTGGTGAGCCTCAAAAACAGGAATGCCAGATTAGAGTTTGCCAAACGACATCTAAAAAAGCCTTTACAGCCTTGGAACAACATCCTATGGACAGATTACCTCCTGACGAAGCTTTGAGGAGCAAAATGCACGTCGAGGTGTCAGATGATTGAGGCGTCGTCCTAGCACTGACTTATCATGTCCTTAGGTATGTTAGAGACCATTTATGTGATTACAGCTGAGTAGATACGCTTAACCCTAGGCTACTGAATCTATGTGGGGCGATTTGTTTGTGGAATTGCACGTTTGGCACCATTGTTTAGTTACAATTATGCACTAGAGATTGTGATGGATTAATGAGGTTGCAAAACATTTTGATATCATCTGTACATCATATTTGCGACACTGCATGTTTGTGACCTCCTATAGATGATTCCTCACCAATCAAGGCAGTTTATTTGATTCTTACTATTTGTGCAATTTTGCCACTATAGATAGCAGTAGCATATTTGGGGAGGTTGTGGCAGGATATACTCCTACATTTCCTCTTCAGGTGACTTACCTTGCTAGGGGCGTCTAAGGCTACTTTCACATTAGCGTTGTTTGAATCCGGCGTTCAATTCCGACACTGGAACTGCCCGCCGGATCCGGAAAAACGTGTGAAAACGGATTACATTTGAATCCTGATCAGGATTTTGATCACAATGAAAAAATGCATTGGAAAAAACGGATCCGCCATTTATGGACTTTAACTTTTTTTTCAAATTTTTCGGGTTTAACATGCAAAAGCCAGATCCGGTTTGACGGAACACACGGCGCCGCATCTGGCGTTAATGCAAGTCAATGGGAAAAAGCGGCGTTCAGTCAAAGTGTTCAGGATTTTTGGCCGGAGGTAAAAATACAACATGCTACGGTTTTCTGAAAAGCCTGATCAGTCAAAAAGACTGAACTGAAGACATCCTGATGCATCCTGAACGGATTGCTCTCCATTCAGAATGCATTAGGATAAAACTGATCAGTTCTTTTCCGGATTTGAGCCCCTAGGACTGAATTCAGCGCCGGAAAATAAAAACGCTAGTGTGAAAGTACCCTAAGGCCTCTTTCACACTTGCGTTGTCCGGATCCGGCGTGTACTCCACTTGCCGGAATTACACTCCGGATCCGGAAAAACACAAGTGTACTGAAAGCATTTGAAGACGGAACCGTCTTCCAAATGTGTTCAGTGTTACTATGGCACCCAGGACGCTATTAAAGTCCTGGTTGCCATAGTAGGAGCGGGGGAGCAGTATACTTACAGTCCGTGCGGCTCCCGGGGCGCTCCAGAATGACGTCAGAGCGCCCCATGCGCATGGATGACGTGTCCATGCGATCACGTGATCCATGCGCTTGGGGCGCCCTGACGTCACTCTGGAGCGCCTGGGGAGCCGCACGGACGGTAAGTATACTGCTCCCCCGCTCCCCATTACACTTTACCATGGCTGCCAGGACTTTAGCGTCCCGGCAGCCATGGTAACCACTCTGAAAAAGCTAAATGTCGGCTCCGGCAATGCGCCGAAACGACGTTTAGCTTAAGGCCGGATCCGGATCAATGCCTTTCAATGGGCATTAATTCCGGATCCGGCCTTGCGGCAAGTGTTCCGGATTTTTGGCCGGAGCAAAAAGCGCATCATGCTGCGGTATTTTCTCCGGCCAAAAAACGTTCCGTTCCGGAACTGAAGACATCCTGATGCATCCTGAACGGATTTCTCTCCATTCAGAATGCATTAGGATAATCCTGATCAGGATTCTTCCGGCATAGAGCCCCGACGACGGAACTCTATGCTGGAAGATAAGAACGCAAGTGTGAAAGAGCCCTTAGCCATGTTTTTGTCTGTATCAATTTTTACATCATGTCTATCTCTGCCAAATTGTCTTATCATGTATACTTGTAATTAATTTAATAAAGACTATTTTTATATACTTATATATAATAGTATTCCATAGTGCCTTTTTGGGTTAAATATATGGGGAATGATGACTGATAACTATTTTATGAGGTATTACGATCGGTCTTAAAAGTAGAGAAATTCAAATTTAGAAAATTGTGAATTTTTCTAAATTTTTGGTAAATTTGGAATTTTTTTTATAAATAAAGGAAAAAATATATTGACTCAAATTTAGCACTGCCGTGAAGTACAATGTGTCACGAGAAAACAATCTCAGAATGACTTGGATAATTAAGTGTTCTAAAGTTATTACCACATAAAGTGACACATGTCGGATTTGCAAAAAATGGCCTGGGCAGGAAGGTGAAAACTGGCCCGGGGTAGAAAGGGTTAAAGTTTTTTTTTTTTACTTCATGAAGTGTCATTTATCTTGTATAGAAAGTTAATACAATGCACTTACTAATGAATTGTGATTGTCCATATTGCTTCTTGCTGGTGTAGGAAGGCGCAAAGGTCCGTCATTGACATAAAGTACGTGTCACCGAGGTTCCTGGCCTCGGTGAGATAGAAACTGGTAATTTTGTGTGTCAGCCGCAGCTAGTGCTCGCTGACACTGTTTTTTTCTTAGTGTGGCTGAAAAGCTGATCCGGGTCGGTTCTTATTGGGAGCAGCCAAACAGAAGGGCTGTTCCCCACGACAAGGCCAGGTTTTGGGCTGGGGTTTAAAAATCCAGCCAGCAGCTCAGCTGGGTGTGGAATGAACCTCCAAGTGATAGTGGAGATGTGGGCGCTCCTGTGTTTTTGGGAGCTGAGGAGTTCCGCCATACTACAAGGCTGAGCGCTGCATGAGAGCCGCCTGCTGGAAGCCAGGCGCCCTAAAGCCTGCTATGGACTGCCAGGTGACATGTTTCTTTGACTTCTGTGGACTTTTTGCTGTGTGAATTAACACGAGGATTCCTGCAGTGTGAATTAACACCAGGAGTATTGTGTTTTTTTCCCTGCCTTTTTGTGTGAATAAACACTGACTTTTGTTTATTAAGCATGGTCTTGCCTCTGTATTGCGTCCGCTTACCCTGCCTACCAGAGCAAATCCCTACACTGGTTAGATTCATTTTTCCATTATATTATACACTGCTAGTTTCCATGGTTACGACCACCTTACAATCTAGCAGCGGTGGCCGTGCATAAACACTGTAGAAAAAGCTCTGGCCTCTCTGGTGGCTGGGACATCGGGAGCTCACGTAGGCCAGTGCTTTTTCCTATAGTGTGCAAGCACGACCACTGCTACTAGATTGCAGGGTGGCCGTAACGTTGGATACGAGCAGTATTTAATGTGATGAAAAAATTAATCAAGCTAGCAAAGGAAGCAATATGGACAATCGCAATACATTAGTAAGTGCCTTGTATTAACTTTCTCTACATAATAATTGCTATTTGCTGATGTGACAAAACCGCTTTAAATTATATAATTATTTAGACCATTTTACATGTTGATTGGCACTTGGGACTGATGTCATGAAAGATTGGACTTGCATGAAATAACTTTGCATCAGACCCCTAAAACTCGAACACTAAAGCAGCTTCACCTTGTGATAGGCTCCATTTACACGTCCGCAATTTCGTTCTGCATTTTGCGGAATGGAATTGCGGACCCATTCATTCCTATGGGGCGCACGATGTGCTGCCCGGACACGGAATTTCGGATCTGAACTTCCGGGTCCCCACTTTCCGCAAAAAAATAGAACATGTCCTATTCTTGTCCGCAATTGCGGACAAGAACAGGCATATTCTATTAGTGCCGGCAATGTGCGGTCCGCAAATTGAGGAACGCACATTGCAGCTTTCCGTGTTTTGCAGATCCACGGCTCCGTGGATCCGCAAAACAAATTGCGGACGTGTGAATGGAGCCTTAACATGTGCATTGCCACAGCACTGTCTTGTCCCATCATGTCTTTAACCTGAGGTTTGCAGGGCTTGGATTCTTGGATCCCTTTAAGATGGCAGCATGTTCTACAGGGTGGGCCATTTATATGGATACACCTTAATAAAATAGGAATGGTTGGTGATATTAACTCCCTGTTTGTGGCACATTAGTATATGTGAGGGGGGAAACTTTTCAAGATGGGTGCTGACCATGTCGGCCATTTTGAAGTCGGCCATTTTGAATCCAACTTTTGTTTTTTCAATAGGAAGAGGGTCATGTGACACATGAAACTTATTGGGAATTTCACAAGAAAAACAATAGTGTGCTTGGTTTTAACTAGGGGTGGGCGATATGGCCTAAAATCTATATTGCGATATAATTTTAAGCATATGCGATATATATTGCGATATATTGTTTTCTATATTTGGGGGGGGCGTGTTTAAACTTTTTTTTACTTTTTATTTAATAACTATTAGTCTCCTTAACCACCTCAGCCCCCAGTGCTTAAACACCCTGAAAGACCAGGCCACTTTTTACACTTCTGACCTACACTACTTTCACCGTTTATTGCTCGGTCATGCAACTTACCAACCAAATGAATTTTACCTCCTTTTCTTCTCACTAATAGAGCTTTCATTTGGTGGTATTTCATTGCTGCTGACATTTTTACTTTTTTTGTTATTAATCGAAATTTAACGATTTTTTTGCAAAAAAATGACATTTTTCACTTTCAGTTGTAAAATTTTGCAAAAAAAAACGACATCCATATATAAATTTTGCTCTAAATTTATTGTTCTACATGTCTTTGATAAAAAAAAAATGTTTGGGTAAAAAAAAAATGGTTTGGGTAAAAGTTATAGCGTTTACAAACTATGGTACAAAAATGTGAATTTCCGCTTTTTGAAGCAGCTCTGACTTTCTGAGCACCTGCCATGTTTCCTGAGGTTCTACAATGGCCAGACAGTACAAACACCCCACAAATGACCCCATTTCGGAAAGTACACACCCTAAGGTATTCGCTGATGGGCATAGTGAGTTCATAGAACTTTTTATTTTTTGTCACAAGTTAGCGGAAAATGATGATTTTTCTTTTTTTTTTTCTTTTCTTACAAAGTCTCATATTCCACTAACTTGTGACAAAAAATAAAAACTTCTATGAACTCACTATGCCCATCACGAAATACCTTGGGGTCTCTTCTTTCCAAAATGGGTAGAGATATAACCTCCTGGCACTCTGGAAGTAATCAATTGGAGTCGGGTTCCCACCCCGTACAATAATAATAGAAAAACTCCAGTTGTTTGTGAATCAAATGGTTTTCTGTTTATTTTGATATGCGGCTTCAAAGTGACGTTTCGGCCTAGATGGCCTTTATCAAACTGTGACAATATCAATAGAAAAGTGACAATTACAATTTAGTGGACATATAAACCAACATCTGGTTACATATTTATATATGTTATTAATAAGACAATTCCTCATACGCTATTAGCATTGTATATACGTATTCATTGCCATACAGTATTGGTGTTCAGCAGAACCAAAGCAAAATAAAAGCAAAATAAAAGACAGAAGTTAAAGAGGGACATAGAAAAGAAACATAGCTTTATACTTGAATCATAGCATTATAATTTAAATCATCATCGCCAGTTAGAGCAGTGTATATGGAAACCTCTATGTTAAGGAGAAGCAATAGATGTTGTGGACCAAGATCTAAAGGTGATGGGTCTAAACTCCGGGTAACACTTGGAACAGAGAAGAGATAAGGTTATATATTAACCTCATAAAGGTAGTTGATATCGTGCCCAGGGGGGGGTGGGTAGAATAAGCCTGATGGACTTATAAGTGATCCTATTAGTGGTGTACATATGGAAGAGACTTACCCAATACCGCTGTGGGAGGCTGTGTCAATAGATCCTGCGCTGAGTAGGTGATGGCGTGTGTCCACACGCCTCTCTAGGGATGCGCTCTGTTTAGATGCTAGGCGCGTCCCTAAATAGCGTGGGGGGGGCGTGTCGCTATGTGCCGGGAGCGTGCGGTCCACCATGCGTTCCACTAGTCACATGGTGGGGAGGATGTGGCGTCACGTGTAACCGGAAAAGCCCTGCGTTCCAGGGGAATCCGGAAGTGATGCGTTCCACTACTAGTCTCCTGATCTATCAGTCGGAGGCTAAGCTAGATAACTGTTATTTGACAGATAACAGTTATCTAGCTTAGCCTCCGACTGATAGATCAGGAGACTAGTAGTGGAACGCATCACTTCCGGATTCCCCTGGAACGCAGGGCTTTTCCGGTTACACGTGACGCCACATCCTCCCCACCATGTGACTAGTGGAACGCATGGTGGACCGCACGCTCCCGGCACATAGCGACACGCCCCCCCACGCTATTTAGGGACGCGCCTAGCATCTAAACAGAGCGCATCCCTAGAGAGGCGTGTGGACACACGCCATCACCTACTCAGCGCAGGATCTATTGACACAGCCTCCCACAGCGGTATTGGGTAAGTCTCTTCCATATGTACACCACTAATAGGATCACTTATAAGTCCATCAGGCTTATTCTACCCACCCCCCCTGGGCACGATATCAACTACCTTTATGAGGTTAATATTTAACCTTATCTCTTCTCTGTTCCAAGTGTTACCCGGAGTTTAGACCCATCACCTTTAGATCTTGGTCCACAACATCTATTGCTTCTCCTTAACATAGAGGTTTCCATATACACTGCTCTAACTGGCGATGATGATTTAAATTATAATGCTATGATTCAAGTATAAAGCTATGTTTCTTTTCTATGTCCCTCTTTAACTTCTGTCTTTTATTTTGCTTTTATTTTGCTTTGGTTCTGCTGAACACCAATACTGTATGGCAATGAATACGTATATACAATGCTAATAGCGTATGAGGAATTGTCTTATTAATAACATATATAAATATGTAACCAGATGTTGGTTTATATGTCCACTAAATTGTAATTGTCACTTTTCTATTGATATTGTCACAGTTTGATAAAGGCCATCTAGGCCGAAACGTCACTTTGAAGCCGCATATCAAAATAAACAGAAAACCATTTGATTCACAAACAACTGGAGTTTTTCTATTACTTTCCAAAATGGGGTCACTTGTGGGGTGGTTATACTGCCCTGGCATTCTAGGGGCCCAAATGTGTGGTAAGGAGTTTGAAATCAAATTCTGTAAAAAATGACCTGTGAAATCCGAAAGGTGCTCTTTGGAATATGGGCCCCTTTGCCCACCTAGGCTGCAAAAAAGTGTCACACATCTGGTATCTCCGTACTCAGGAGAAGGTGGGGAATGTGTTTTGGGGTGTCATTTTACATATACCCATGCTGGGTGAGAGAAATATCTTGGTCAAATGCCAACTTTGTATAAAAAAATTGTAGTACTGCCTATATATACCTTTAACATATATATCTCCTGAGAAGCCAATTTGATTCTAAAGGGTTAATTTAATTCATCCTGTAATCTAAACTCTGTGTCATCTGTCCCTTCTCTTATCTCTCTGCTCCTTATCACTGCTGCAACAAGAGCCGACAGCCTCAGTGTAACCTGTTCTACAGTCTGACTCACAGCCTCAGTGTAACCTGTTCTACAGTCTGACTCACAGCCTCAGTGTAACCTGTTCTACAGTCTGACTCTCGGCTCTTTTAACTCAATGAATCGAATGAGTCACTGACTGAGTCGGATCTTTAGATTCTTGTGACTCATTCGATTCATTTAGACTCCCTGACCCTGCACTACTCCGAGGACTCGCGTCAGAGCTGCTACTGTGCTGTGCTGGCCTCGCCCCCTCAGCTCTGGTCGGTGATTGGTTGGTGGGCGGGGAGGGGCTGGCAGAAGCAGCTCTTCCACTCTAAGATCATATTACTGACTCCTCCCCAGTCCCTCCCTCAGGCTCCTGCTGCCAGCGTGAGGTGGTGAGCTGAGCGTCTCTGTCAGCAGTGTCTGTGTGCTGGGACTGAGAGCCGATTCAAACGGATCGGATCATTCAAGTGAATCGACTCCTCCGGTTCACTGAACTGAATCGATTCAAATGAACGATTCGTTCATGAACCGGACATCACTAGTTACCGGAGCTAAGACCTAGTAAGGTATACAGTAAAGAGATCACCAATTAATAAAGTTAAAGTTACTGATTAGTTTTTAAATGTTCTACTGTCAGCGGCGTGGCCCTGTATGTTCTAACCCCCAGGCAAGCGTCCCTGTCACCATGGGAACGCCTGGGGGTTAGAATATACCATCGGATTTGAGTTTTCACGCGCTCACTGAGATCGTGAAAACTCAATGATTTACTGTCAGTCCCTCCCCTCCTCCTCTTTTGTCATTGGTGGTCAGCGGCAGCCGCGCACAGTGGGGAGGGAGGGACTCTCTCCTTCTCCACTGTGCCGGCTCAGGATCATATCGCGGTCCGGCGATATAGGCGATATGCTCAAAATCCATATCGTGGCACAAATTTATATCGCATATCGCCTATATCGTCTATATCGCCCACCCCTAGTTTTAACGTAACTTTATTCTTTCATGAGTTATTTACAAGTTTCTGACCACTTATAAAATGTGTTCAATGTGCTGCCCATTGTGTTGGATTGTCAATGCAACCCTCTTCTCCACTCTTCACACACTGATAGCAACTTTGCAGGAGAAATGCTAACACAGGCTTCCAGTATCCGTAGTTTCAGGTGCTGCACATCTCGTATCCTCACAGCATAGACGATTGCCTTCAGATGTTACGAGATGTGCAGCACCTGAAACTACGGATACTGGAAGCCTGTGCTAGCATTTCTCCTGCGGTGTTGCTATCAGTGTGTGAAGAGTGGGAGAAGAGGGTTGCATTGACAATCCAACACAATGGGCAGCACATTGAACACATTTTATAAGTAGTCAGAAACTTGTAAATAACTCATGAAAGAATAAAGTTACGTTAAAACCAAGCACACCATTGTTTTTCTTGTGAAATTCCCAATAAGTTTGATGTGTCACATGACCCTCTTCCTATTGAAAAAACAAAAGTTGGATTCAAAATGTCCGACTTCAAATGGGCCGCCATGGTCACCACCTATCTTGAAAAGTTTCCCCCCTCACATATACTAATGTGCCACAAACAGGAAGTTAATATCACCAACCATTCCCATTTTATTAAGGTGTATCCATATAAATGGCCCACCCTGTACTTTCTGGAGAGTAAATATCAGCACATAGGGTTTTTTAGTGTACAGTCGTGGCCAAAAGTTTTGAGAATTACATAAATATTGGAAATTGGAAAAGTTGCTGCTTAAGTTTTGCATATTCCTTCTTTGCCATGAAAATTAACTTAATCCCAAAAAAAACTTTCCACTGCATTTCATTGCTGTCATTAAAGGACCTGCTGAGATCATTTCAGTAATCGTCTTGTTAACTCAGGTGAGAATGTTGACGAGCACAAGGCTGGAGATCATTATGTCAGGCTGATTGGGTTAAAATGGCAGACTTGACATGTTAAAAGGAGGGTGATGCTTGAAATCATTGTTCTTCCATTGTTAACCATGGTAACCTGCAAAGAAACGCGTGCAGCCATCATTGCGTTGCATAAAAATGGCTTCACAAGCAAGGATATTGTGGCTACTAAGATTGCACCTCAATCAACAATTTATAGGATCATCAAGAACTTCAAGGAAAGAGTTCAATTCTTGTTAAGAAGGCTTCAGGGCGTCCAAGAAAGTCCAGCAAGCGCCAGGATCATCTCCTAAAGAGGATTCAGCTGCGGGATCGGAGTGCCACCAGTGCAGAGCTTGCTCAGGAATGGCAGCAGGCAGGTGTGAGCGCATCTGCACGCACAGTGAGGCAAAGACTTTTGGAAGATGGCCTGGTGTCAAGAAGGGCAGCAAAGAAGCCACTTCTCTGCAAAAAAAACATCAGGGACAGATTGATCTTCTGCAGAAAGTATGGTGAATGGACTGCTGAGGACTGGGGCAAAGTCATATTCTCCGATGAAGCCTCTTTCCAATTGTTTGGGGCATCTGGAAAAAGGCTTGTGCGGAGAAGAAAAGGTAAGCGCTACTATCAGTCCTGTGTCATGCCAACAGTAAAGCATCCTGAGACCATTCATGTGTGGGGTTGCTTCTCATCCAAGGGAGTGGGCTCACTCACAATTTTGCCCAAAAACACAGCCATGAATAAAGAATGGTACCAAAACACCCTCCAACAGCAACTTCATCCAACAACAGTTTGGTGAAGAACACTGCATTTTCCAGCACGATGGAGCACCGTGCCATAAGGCAAAAGTGATAACTAAGTGGCTCGGGGACCAAAACGTTGACATTTTGGGTCCATGGCCTGGAAACTCCCCAGATCTTAATCCCATTGAGAACTTGTGGTCAATCCTCAAGAGGCGGGTGGACAAACAAAAACCCACTAATTCTGACAAACTCCAAGAAGTGATTATGAAAGAATTGGGTGGTATCAGTCAGGAATTGGCCCAGAAGTTGATTGAGAGCATGCCCAGTCGAATTGGGGAGTTCCTGAAAAAGAAGGGCCAACACTGCAAATACTGACTCTTTGCATAAATGTCATGTAATTGTCGATAAAAGCCTTTGAAACGTATGAAGTGCGTGTAATTATATTTCACTACATCACAGAAACAACTGAAACAAAGATCTAAAAGCAGTTTAGCAGTAAACTTTGTGAAAACTAATATTTGTGTCATTCTCAAAACTTTTGGCCACGACTGTATAGCCTACATAAATTGCTTATCCCCTAAATTGCTTTGGGTAATGGCTGGTACATGAGTCACCTCTCACTCTCTGAGACATATCCTAATGATGTTTACCCACGGTTTGGTTTGTATGCATATTAACAACTACGGTACTTAATACCAGCACCTAGCATTAGAGCGCATTTTCTAATTTCAGTTGCAGGTGTGAATGAAGCTTTAGTGATTTGTGGCATTAGATACTAGCATATGAATCTGATTTGGGGCTCATGCACACAAACGTATTTTCTTTCCGTGTCTGTTCCGTTTTCTTTTTTGCGGACCGTATTCACTTCAATGGGTCCGCAAAAAAACGGAAGTTACTCAGTGTGCATTCCGTTTCAGTATGTTCGCAAAAAAATAGAACATGTCCTATTATTGTCCGCATTACGGACAAGGATAGGACTGTTCTATTAAGGGCCAGCTGCTCCGTTCCAGAAAATACGGAATGCACACGGACGTCATCCATGTTTTTTGCGGACCGCAAAATACATATGGTTGTGTGCAAGAGGCCTTCCAGCCTTAATGGCCACATGTATGTATTCTGAAAAATTGGATATGGGCCAGTTTAGTCTTCTCATTATAAAAGATAGCGTTTCATCACACCTGTTGTTGTTTTTTTTTTACGTTTTTAAATATTTTATTTTCATTATCAGAAAAAGACATAGTAACAAGACACCAACAATGGTGTAACAAGGTACCAGATACAAAGTCAAATAGAGACATCGATTTGTATAAAGGATGGTAATAAATTACAGCTTGTTTCAAGTGGTTATTGGACAAATATACTTTTTGTAAATATAGGATCCAAGAGAAGACAATCATAATATTATTAGACAACACTTTTCCTAGGTTAGCAGGAGAAAAGGTGAGAGGAGAAAAACAACCAAGTGTTCCTTGAACAATACCTTTCTATTACATTAAAAAGCGTATGAGATGTTAGAAGACGGTTGAGGCCAACTTCCTTTCTATCATCAAAGTTAAAGTTAAATGGTGGCTATACGGGGGCTTCTCTCTGTTTAGCAGTGGAACACTGAAAGTAGAGCTATAGAATGCTAGTGGGCAGTGACTGAAGTTTACGGGGTTCTGAGAAACCTGTAGTTTGTCCATAAGACCCAACGCTTAATAAAAGCAGGATGTGTACGAGATTCCCAAGAGGCAAGTTCCTAAAAGCGGTAGAGTTGGTCCACCTTGAGCTTCCACTGCTCCACAGAGGGAAGAGAAGTCTGTAACCAATACTTAGAAATCAAAAGGCAAGCTGCAATCAGTAGTTGTTTGAAGAGGAAGGGGGGAGGGGGGGTTATACCCTTTTCGAAGTATGAGAGAAGGGCTCCATAGGGGGATATCTTGACAGATGTAGAGCAAATTTGGTTACTGATCTGAATGATATCTGACCACCATTTACTAATAGTTGGGCATTGCCACCAGATATAGAGAAAAGTACCTTTTCTCCTTTAAGCATCTCCAGCATCTGTCCGAAGAGGATCCGGAAAAGTGTGAGGATCTAACTGGGATAATGTACCACTGTGTTAGGATTTTGTATCCATTTTCTTGGATGCGTACACAACGCGACGATTTATGTGGTATTTCAAATAGTGTGGGCAAAATTGAGAGGGGCAGATCTATCCCAGTGTCTTTTTCCCAGGTGCGAATGAACGCAGGCTTAACAGTAAGGGCAGGGGAACGTAGTTTATTGTAAATCTGTGAAATAAGTTTTTTAGGGGGGTTAGGGTTCGGTATTAAAGCTTCATACCATGTTAGGGGGCGTAGGAGCTTTCCCCTTGTGGTGTTTCTAGAAACAAAGGTTTTGATAAGTGATAAAAGGGTGAAGTCGCAGGGTTGTGGATTGAGCAAAGTTCTGAGGCTATCTGAGGAGGCAAGAGAACCCTGAGATTCAAGAAGATGGGAAATTGGAAGGGAAGAGGATCTAACTGATTAGGAGGTGGAGTCACGTAGACCTATGGAGGATGCGCCCAAAATATCACTGACTGTGATTAGGGGAGAGGGAAAAGGTACTGAGCAATGGGAGGAACTAAACCATTTCCAAACCTCCAGAGTAGCTTTTATAATTGGATATGCAGATAAATTGGTTTGAGGCGGAAAGCGGTGTCCCAGACAGAGAGCTCGGGTAGGCATCCCTATGATGCTTTGTTCCAACGCGACCTAGGATTTGTTTCCCGTGTTTCTAAGCCAATCTACGATTCTAGACAGGAATATGGCCTTCCCATAGAGTTCCGGGTCTGGGAGTCCAATACCACCTGGGATTGAGATAGGAGAGAATAGGAAAGTCTAGCTTTCCTCCCATTCCATATGAAGGCCCTAAATCTCTGTTTAAGAGAGGTATAGTAGGACTTGGTTATGGGAATTGGAAGGACTTGTTGAAGGTACGTGAGGCGGGGTATAATAAGAGAAGTAAGGAGTTCTTTTCTGCCGAACCAGGAGAGGGTCGGGGCCGAATTGGTGATTTTTATCTATTATTTTGAATATTGAAGCTTTTAGGGGGATATAGTTAAGGGAGAAAAGGTCTGTAATATTGGGACTAATTTTGACTCCTAAATATGTAATAGTCGGGAAAGACCAGTCAAATGGAGAATTTTCCATTAGGGAAAGTTTAAGTCGGGGGGATATGCCAGTACTAATTATGAGGGATTTACTCTCATTGATCTTAAAATTGGAGAGTATACTATAATGGTTTTTAGGTGTTTCTGTATCTTAGGAAGAGACATTTTGTGATTGGTTGTCATTATCATAACATTGTCAGCAAATGCCGCTATTTTATGATCATGACCACCTAGATTCAGGCCTCTGATGTCAGTATCTGCCCGAAGCGTGGCCAGGAGGGGTTCCATTGCTAGGATGAAAAGGAGGGGAGACGAGGGGCATCCCTGACGGGTTCCATTGTGATATTGGAAGGGAGTGGATAGGTCCCCATTCACCATGACGCGAGCTGTAGCATGATTATACATGGCAAAAACAGCTTTAATATATGGACCAGGTAGGCCAAAGCTCGCCAGGACGAGTTTTAAATAGTCCCAGTTGCTGTGGTTGAACGCTTTCTCAGCGTCAGTACTGAGGAGTACTAGTGGGGAAGAGGTACGTTTAGCATGACACAACACATTGATGACTCTAGTCGTGTTGTCTCTGCCCTCTCTATTACGAACAAAACCCACCTGGTCCACATGTACCAAGAGAGGAAGGAGATTTGCTAGACGGTTGGCAAGTAATTTAGCTAAAAGTTTAAGGTCAATGTTTAGAAGCGAGATGGGCCTGTAGTTTGAGCACAATTTGGGGTCCTTTTCCTCTTTGGGTATCAAAGCTATATGAGCAATCGTCATATCACTAGAGAGAGAACTACCTTGGAGGGATTGGTTACAGACATTAAGAAGATGGGGTAATAGTTGCTTTCTGAATGTTTTGTAATAAGAGGCTGGAAGGCCGTCGGGTCCAGGGCTTTTCCCTCGGGGCATCTGGGATAAATCTATGGAAAGCTCGTCCATGGTGAATGGAGCCTCTAGCGATTGTTTTTGGGCTTCGGAGAGTGTAGGGCGAGTAGTTGATTCAAGGAACGCAGAGACAAGTGAGGAATGAGAGGCAGGGGAGGGGGGAGAGGATGGATGGACTCATTTAGACGCCAATTAAAACCTGTAGCTTTATGCACCGGGGAAATTACTGTAAGGTAAATTGGGGCGTGGTCTGAAATGTGGATGGAACCTATTTTAGCTTCCGGACAGAGCTGGAGATGCTCCTTGGAGATAAAAATGTAATCAATGCGATGATAGGTATTATGGACATGTGAGAAGAAAGTATAGTCTGGTGTATCAGGGTATAATGTACGCCATACATCTACCAGATGGAGGTCCCAGAAGATGTCTTTAATGATAATGAACTTCAGGGAACGCATTGAGTGAGTCGACTTATGTGAGGAAGAGTCGATTTGGGGGTTAATAGCGATGTTGAGGTCTCCTCCCACAATAACTATGCCTTCCTTGAAGGAGGCGGCAATCTGGGCGATATCTGAGAGCCATTGGGCCTGTTTAGTGTTGGGAGCATAGAGATTTATAAAAGTATATATTTGGGGCCCTATATGACCTTTTACCAAGAGAAACCTCCCTTCTGGGTCCTGTATGTGATTAGTATATTTGAAAGGAACCTTCCTCAGCAGAGTTACCTCCACAATGGAACCAAAAGGGGGTAGTGTGAGAATTCCAGGTTGGGGTAATGGTTAAACTTGAAGTGTGTCTCCTGGATGAGCAGCACATCAGAACCCGCCTTGCGTAGAATAGTGAAAATTTGGTGAAAATTTGGCTCCTTTTGGAAGGTGAGTTGAAACCCTTTACATTATAGGATGCTATATGTATATCAGCCATGATCAAGGGTTAGAATGGACGAAAAACAGAGTAGTGTGCTGGTCCCCCAGGGGAGAGCACTTACAGATTGAGTTGCATCCGCCCGGTCCGGAGGAGGAGCTGAAGTCCGAGGGTCAGGTTGTCCCATCCCAGGGAACAAAGGTGACTGTATCGAGTACCTGAAACTAAACACAGGGAGGGGGAAAACAATGAGAACATAAAACATAATGAAGAAGTAACATTTTGTGTGAAATGGCACACAAATATTAAGCATGGGGGGAAATTTGGTCACTGGACCAGTGAACATGCCGTTCAGCACATTAAGTAACATCCCAGTGGTGAGATGGTAAAATGGATAACCATCTATAGTAAAGGACAGAGGGGTTTTGGAGAAACTCATGGTAAAAAGGGAAGGGTAGGGATGAAAAAAAAAACAGGGCTAAAGGCGGAGTAGAGATTATGACCTATAAGTCATTAAAAAGGATTTGTTGGACAGGTAAAAGGGAGGTAAGGAAGACACAGCAAATGACAGACATCCTACATCACGAGACATCCCAAGTGAAATCCTCAGGTAGTATTATGCAGCCGAAGACTGGAGGTATAAAAAAATTTCCACAGGCTTTGCCGACTGATGAACTTGTATTGAAGAAGTCCATATGGATTTCGCAGTGATGAAGACGTGACACCCGGCTGGCGGCTATTGGTCTTGAGAGAGTCTCTTTGGCGTCAATTGTCGGCTCCTTTTCCCCACTTTGTGTGCTTTAGGGGTATGTTGTAGAACGAAGGGAGCAACCGTTGGGACCTCCGGCAGCGTGGATAGGTCCTGAAATAAGTCCCAGTTATCGATCTGTAAGGGGGGAATTTGCAGATGATCATAAATGGCCTCGAGATCGGAGTGCGCAGATATGTTGAAGCGATGTCCTCCCTGGGAAAAAGAGAGGCCAAAGGGAAAGTTCCATTTGTACTAGATTCTGTTAGCCCGCAGCCACTCTGTCAGCGGTTTGAGGGTTTTGCGCTTTCTCTGGGTGGAGGGGGCTAGATCTTGATAGATAGACACTGGAGCGCCCTCAAATAGGATGTCTGACCGATTCCTAGCAGCTTCTTGCACTGCCGATTTAACTTGGAAGTTGAGGAACTTGCATATTACATCCCAAGGAGGATCCTCTGGTTTGGGCTTCGGTCGTAGTGCTCTGTGAGCTCTTTCGATTATAATCTCAAGGGCAAAATCTGGACTGAGCAGTGAGGTACACAGGGAGATTACTGCCGCCGGGATATCACCAGGTAGTATGGATTCAGGGATCCCTCTAAGGCGCAGATTGTTCCGACGTCCCCTGTTCTTTTTATCTTCAAGAGCATTGTGAAGCTCGTTGAGGTAAGTGCTGCACTTTTGAAGTGAGCTTGTGGTAGCCCTCTGGTGATCCAGGATCTGAACCTGGTGGTTTTCAAGAGATTCCACTCGATCGCCCACCTGCCTCATGTCTTGGCACAAGGCAGCGATTTCACTTAAAAGGGGCTCCAGGGCCTTGCATAAAGTGTGTTTCAGGTAGTTTCTGGTGATCGGTAAGGCCCCCCTACCTTGTGGCTCCTCGGTATCGCTTTCATCCTCCGACCTGTCTTGTGTGCCGGCTTTGTGCGGCTGAGCCGGCGCCATCTTGGATTCGGGGGCTGCGAACGAGGAGGCCGCTTTTTTAATAAATGTATCAATTTCTCCTGCCTCAATGTGACTCTTGTTGGTACTCGGGTGTTCTCCTGCTTTGGGGTTCCCGATTTTGACCATTTTTGGGTATATAGCTGCAGATAGTTCGTGCTGAGGACGGACTAAGTCACGGAGCTCAGAATCAAGCAGCCATCACTGACCGGTGCTGTCTCTGCCCCCCCCCCCCACCTGTTTTACATTGCCGACAAAATGATGAAATTAAAAGCTTTCAGAGTAGCACATTTATTATCTTGAAGGGGGTATGAATTAATTGACTAATAATTATATATTATATCTAGTACAAAAAAAACTAATTTTCCTATTCATTACAAATCATTATGTTAAATATTCTCTTACAAATTTTTCTATGTGGTTTAAATGAGAATAATTCATACAGGCTATTATTTTAGGCTGTTTCCTGCAGAAGAAAAACCATGGACAGTACAGTACTGCATGCTATGTTTTGGGGGTTGTTGGTGTGTTTTCAACCCAGTGGGTAAAAAAGCACCCCCAAATAATAACAGGTAAAAATACACTTCTAAAAAAAAATTAAGGGAACACTTAACCCTTTCAACTCCAAGCCAGTTTTCACCTTTATGCCCAGGCCATTTTTTGCAAATCTGACATGGTATTTTATGTTGTAATAACTTTAAAACGCTTTTACTTATACAGGCCATTCTGAGATTGTTTTCTTGTCACATATTGTACTTCATGACAAAAATTAGCAAATTTCCCTACTTTTATAATAGATATACTTTTATAATAGATAGTAATACCTCCAAAAATAGTAATTAATTTACATTCCCTATATGTCTACTTTATGTTTGGATCATTTTGTGAATGACATTTTATTTTTTTGGGACATTAGAAGGCTTAGAAGTTTAGAAGCAAATCTTAAAATTTTTAAGAACGTCTCCAAAACTAAATTTTTTCAGGACCAGTTCAGTTATGAAGTCACTTTCTGGGGCTTACATATTAGGCTACTTTCACACAGGCGATTTGGTTTCTGTTTGTGAGATCCGTTTCAGGGCTCTCACAAGCTGTCCAAAACGGATCAGTTTTGCCCTAATGCATTCTGAATGGATAAGGATCTGTTCAGAATGCATCAGTTTGCCTCCATTCCGCTCTGGAGGCGGACACCAAAACGCTGATGATGCAGAGGCAAACGGATCCGTCCTGACACACAATGTAAGTCAATGGGGACGGATCCGTTTTCACTGACACAATATGGCACAATAGAAAACGGATCCGTCCCCCATTGACTTTCAATGGTGTTCAAGACAGATCAATTTTGGCAATGTTAAAGATAATACAAACGGATCCGTTCTGAACGGATGCATGCTGTTGTATTATCGGTGCGGATCCGTCTGTGCTGATCCATGACGGATCTGCACCAAATGCGAATGTAAAAGTAGCCTAAGGGAAGTCAGCTCCAAAGTCTGTCCTGGTCATTGGGATCTTTCTCCTGGGCTTTCTTTGTTTCTAAGGTTAATTATAAGCATATATAGATTTTCTTCTTCATTAATAGATACCAAACTGTAGAGGTAATTAGCACCAGCTGCGTCTAGAAAATATCCTTATCTCAGTCATAAATCTAAAAGGAGACAAGAATGACTCTTCTCAGACTGGTACATCTATGAGAGAATAAACCTTATGAACAGAGTCCTTTCCATGAACTTTCTTCGGCCATCTTTAAAATACATACAAAATGGTGAATATAACACACATAGCCTATTATATACCAAATCCACTATAATTAGGATATTTAGATATAAATGTTAAATACCTATGAACAGGGACACTTTAAGATATTTTGTTCTGGGGTGTACACTTCAGCAACCTTGGTGCTGAAGTGGTCAAGGACGGGCCTAATTTTAAACAGCCGATCAAATGTTTGGTCATTTTGGGGCAGACACTGTGTATACTGTCCTCATACACGTTAGACAGTGTGTAATCTCTAAACCCCCTGTCTTCTTAAAAAAAAAAAAGGCTGTGCAACTGTAACCTTCTCTTTTATTGTTAGTAGATTGTGACAGGAAAGGTGAAACTAGAGAAATAAAACAGTAGTATTTCAGAACATATATAGCAATAGTATATTGTATAGGATACAGAATAATCTGCTATACATACAGTACATGAGGTAATAATGCAATGACAATGAGCTCAATAAACTGCAGTATATTGACACATAGTGCCCTTACCAACTATGCTTGAAACAGGCTGTATAACAGATCATGAGCAGAAAAACAAGTAAGAGTGTAGCTCCTCAGGCAGACATAAGATGGCTGCTGCTTCTAAACAAGCACAAGACCACCAAGGAACTACCCACAATGCATCGGAACTACAGGCTATTAGGGTGAATAGGACAAGGGATTAAAACAGCTCATGTTCTAGCCCCCTAAGGGGGCTAATAGTCAGTAAATAAAAAGTTAAAATCACCCCAATTTTACATATAAAATATATAAACAAAAAAAATAAACATATTACATATCGCCACGCTCGAAAAAGTGAGAACTGTTACAATATTAAAAAAAATACCTCCTATGTGGTGAATGCCGTAGCAGATTCTCCATTTTTTTTTTTGTCACCTTGTCCCCCCAAAATATATGATAGGACTTAGGACTGTTCTATCATGGGCCATAAAACGCGGAATGCACGGAGCTTTTTTGATGTTTTATTTTTTTTGCGTTGTATTGAATGGTATTGTGTATCGCAATAATTATTTAGGACATCGAAATCGAATCAAAATGTTTGTATCGTGACAACCTTAATATGGACAATCACAGTACATTAGTAAGTGCCTTGTATTAGCATTTATCATGTAGAGAAAGTTACTTGCTGAAGTGACACTTCCCCTTGCCTGTTTATACGTTTTGTACGTTCTTTGCACTTTTTCAAGGGCAGATTCTACAAATCCTTTGCTTACATAGCTGTTTACTACGCTGACAATCTAATGACGTTCTGTCCTTCATCTTTTGTTTTGTGCTGTATCATGTGAGCATTTCAGCTAACTGCCGATGAGTGGATTTTAAAGCACTGTACAATGGAATGATTCATAAAGGCTCCTATGACCGTTTTCTAGTGTAGAAAAGCTGAACATTTATGTTATAGGGACATATCAGAAGTTTAGAATGAGGGAAGATAAGCCCACCCTTAGTGTGCTTTCTCTCCTCACTGCACAGGCCAGGAGCGAGACTGGCCCATAGACTCTGAGTCCATCTGGCTTCCTGTCCTGCAGCACCTGCTTCTCTCCCGGTATCTTAGAGATGGATGGGGGTCTCAACATTCAGACCCCCACCGATCTAAACTTTTCATATGTCGCTACCATGCCACTTTAAGATTTTTTTTATGCCACAAAACTCTGTTTCTGGCATGCTGCACTCCTGAGATGAAGCAAAATGATTAACGTGTGCCTCTTAAAGGGGTTATCAATCCCTATAATGACCCCCGTTACGGCCTGCTATTGGCTGCTCCCCTGTCGCCAGATGTTTTGATCTGCACGAGAGGGAGATGCAGCAGCGATCAGGAGCGGGGTAAGTATAATGTATATGAGGGGCCTTAGGGGGGTCATTATAGGGGTTGGATATCCCCTTTAATCATTTTGACACATCTTATGCCAGTGGCTTTTTACTAAAACCTACATATGAATTTAAAGATTAATTGGGTCATTAATCAAACTGGTGTGAAGTAGAACTGAGTTAGGCCCCTTGCAGACGAGCGTGTCCGGATTAGGTCCGGATGCGTCCCGGTGCATTGCGGCAAACCCGCGCGAGTAGGAACGCAATTGCAGTCAGTTTTGACTGCGATTGCGTTCCGATGTTCAGTTTTTATCGCGCGGGTGCAATGTGTTTTGCACGCGAGTGATAAAAAACTGACTGTGGTACCCAGACCCGAACCCAGACTTCTTCACAGAAGTTCAGGTTTGGGTTAGTTGTAGTGTAGATTGTATTATTTCCCCTTATAACATGGTTATAAGGGAAAATAATAGCATTCTGAATACAGAATGCATAGTACAATAGGGCTGGAGGGGTTAAAAAAAAAAAAAAAATTATATTATTTAACTCACGTCATCAAAGGTCCTATTCTTCACAAAAGAAGACAGAAGAGATGCCGCCTGCGGCGAACAAGTGGATTAAGGTGAGTTAATTTTATTTTATTTTTTTAACCCCTCCAGCCCTATTGCACTATGCATTCTGTATTCAGAATGCTATTATTTTCCCTTATAACCATGTTATAAGGGAAAATAATAATGATCGGGTCCCCATCCCGACCGTCACCTAGCAACCGTGCGTGAAAATCGCACTGCATCCGCACTTGCTTGCGGATGCTTGCGATTTTCACGTAACCCCATTCATTTCTATGGGGCCTGCGTTACGTGAAAAACGCACAAAGAGGAGCATGCTGCGATTTTCACGCAACGCACAGTGATGCGTGAAAATCACCACTCATGTGCACAGCCCCATAGCAATGAATTGGTCCGGATTCAGTGCGGGTGCAATGCGTTCACCTCACGCATTGCACCCACGCGGAAATCTCGCCCGTGTGAAAGGGGCCTTAGTTGCCCATCAGATTCCACCTTTCATTTTTCACAGTTCCTTTGGAAAATGAAAGGTGGATTCTGATTGGTTGCTATGGGCACCTAAGCTAGTTCTACTTTACACCAGTTTAATAAATGACCCCATAAGGCCTCATGCACACAACCATAGTTTTGGTCCGCATCCGATCCACAAAAAAATGCTGACACATGTCAGTGGAGCCGCAAAAGATGCAGACAGCACACATCGTATGTCCGTTCTGTGGCGCGGCAATAAAAATAGAACATGTCCTATTCTCCATTTTGCGGACGAGAATAGGCATTTCAAATATATTGCGGGGTCTGAGGAATGGAAAAATGCGGGATGCACACTGCCGTTATCCTTGTTTTGCGAATCCACAATTTGAGGACTGCAAAAACGTATAAGGTTGTGCACATGAGGCATAAATGGAAGCCGTCAGCAGTTTTATAGTGTTTATAGGGCTTGTGCACTACATTGAGTGGACTTCAATTCTTGAGTCTCACTGGAGCTGCTCAAAGGGGGTTTTAAGAAAATGACTGGCTCAAAACAAAGCCGTTCACTGAGGGTGTCTCCTCCGTTTTTGCTGAAGGTGATATGGCGATGTCAGTATGCACAGGGAGAGACAGAATAATTCCAGAAGTACAACTCCTTAGTAGGTGCAGTGCATTCCCATTCTCGGTTTTCATGACGAGTGGAATTGGAATAGTTGTAAGTAGAGGTGGGACGAATCCAATTTTTTTTGAATCCGAATCCGAAAAGGTTCTCGGATATATCGAATCTTTCGAATCTCGAATCCTACGAATCCTGTACATAATTGTGTGAACTAGGGTTGTTGCGGGTATCGAAAAATCGATACCCAATCGATACTTTTTTACAAGTATCGATTCGGTACTGTGATTTGCACTTTTTCGATACTGGGCTGCGCAGCCCATTATCTCCTATGGCACAACATGGCGCTCCGCCAGAAAGACAGTGGAGAAGGCGGGAGAGAGAAGGCGGGAGAGAGAGAGGGAGGGAGAAGGAGGGAGGGATTCCCTCCCTCCTATGACGCTGCCGCCGCTGAGCCCAATGGAGTAAGCGGGCTCTGAAGATGCCTGCATCACTGCCACCAATGACTGTGCGTTTAATTAAAGGAGGAGGAGGGACGGGGGAGGTAATAAACTGCTGTGCCGTCTGACTCTGAGACTAGTGAGCGCTGAGTTCAGCGAATGACACCGGCGGCAGCGGAGCAGCCTCCTCCTCCGTCCTGAGTCACTCACACTTGTCTTGTGTGCTGCGCCGTCTAACTGAGACGAGTGAGCGCTGAGCTCAGCGAACGGCACCAGCGGCAGCAGAGCAGCCTCCTCCTCCGTCCTGACTCCTAACTGAGTTACTCACGTTTGTCTCGTGTGCTGCGCCGTCTGACTGAGACGAGTGAGCGTCAGCCCGAGCCCCAGAGTCAGTGAGACTGAAAAGCAGCCAGCCCAGCATAGCAGGTACCTAGCCTAGCCCACAGCCAGACCCAGTGCAAGAGTGATGATTAGCCTGCCTCAAAATAAAGGCAGGCAAAAACCATATCTATAAGGAAGACAGCCAGCAAGATTTGGGGTTAATGTGACTCATTAACCCCAATCTTGCCACTACCCATGTTTTAAACATGATGGGGGGTCACTTATTTTTAATGTCAGGCTGGGCGCATGCTTTTGGAGTCTTTGGAATGGACCCCATGTGCCTCACATTAAGAGTAAGTGACCCCCAAAGTACCATCTAAGGCTACTTTCACACTTGCGTTTGAACGGATCCGATCATATTAATGCAGACGGAGGCTCCGTTCAGTACGGATCCGTCTGCATTAATAACTTAGAAAAATTTCTAAGTGCGACTGCGAAAGTAGCCTGAGCGGATCCGTTCAGACTTTCAATGTAAAGTCAATGAGGGACGGATCCGCTTGAAGATTGAGCCATATGGTGTCATCTTCAAGCGGATCCGTTCCCATTGACTTCCATTATAAGTCTGGACGGATCCGCACGGACAGCTGAACGCTGCAAGCAACGTTCAGCTGTCCGCCTGGCCGTGCGGAGGCTGAACGCCGCCAGACTGATGCAGTCTGAGCGGATCCGCATCCATTCAGACTGCATCAGGGCTGGACGGAAGCGTTCTGCTCCGCTCGTGAGCTCCTTCAAACGGAGCTCACGAGCGGACAGCAGAACGCTAGTGTGAAAGTAGCCTAAGGCTACTTTCACACTTGTGTCTGAGACGGATCCGCTCATATAATGCAGACGGTGGCTCCGTTCAGAATGGATCCGTCTGCATTATATTGTTAAAAAAATTTCTAAGTGTCAAAGTAGCCTCAGACGGATCCGTCCAGACTTTACATTGAAAGTCAATGGGGGACGGATCCGTTTGAAGATTGAGCCATATTGTGTCATATTCAAACGGATCCGTCCCCATTGACTTACGTTCAGGTGTCCGCCTGCGGAGCGGAGGACAAACGGTGCCAGACTGATGCATTCTGAGCGGATCCGCATCCACTCAGAATGCATTAGGGCTGGACGGAAGCGTTCGGGTCCGCTTGTGAGAGCCTTTGAACGGAACTCACAAGCGGAGCCCCGAACGCTAGTGTGAAAGTAGCCTAACATAATAGGCAACATAGGGTTAATGTCAGTTGCAAAATACAGGTCATTATTAATATGAGGCACATAGATTGAATTCATAAGACTGTGCTGCCAAATAGCAAGTGACTGTTGTAGCTCATACATTATCCCCATGTTGACCATTATGCAAGAATATGAATATAGTTGATGATAGGGTTATTTCATTATTATGAGGCACATGGGGGGGGGGGGGGGGGGGGGTTTGTCACCAGGAACGGTTGGACCTGTGCAATTGTGCATCACAATTACCCTTTGATGTAACGTGGCCCCAGCACCACAACGTATATCATGTAGCAGCTAGGGTTGTTGCGGGTATCGAAATTTCGATACCCAATCGATACTTTTGTCCCGGTATCGATACGATACCGGGATTTCCGTTTTTTCGATACTGGGCTGCGCTTCTGCGCAGTCTAGTATCTCTGAACATGAGCGCGCTGCTATCGGCGCGCTCATGTTCTCTCTCAGCAGCACGGGGAGAAGGAAGCTGTCCTCCCTTCCCCTGTGCTGCTGCCGCTGCCACCAATGAGAAGAGAGGGGCGGAGGAGGGGCGGCAATGAGAAGAGAGGGGCGGAGGAGGGGCGGCAATGAGAAGAGAGGGGGTGGAGGAGGGGCGGCAATGAGAAGAGAGGGGGTGGAGGAGGGGCGGCAATGAGAAGAGAGGGGCGGAGGAGGGGCGGGCGCACTGCGCCACCAATGATAGGATTACTATCGGAGCGATGGGAGGAGACATCAGCTTCACTAGTGGGCGTTCCTTTTCCCTGCGCTGCGATTGGACAGCGCTACAGCCAGGGAGAAGGAACGCCCACTAGTGAAGCTGATGTCTCCTCCCATCGCTCCGATAGTAATCAGCAGCATGTGGAGCAGGAGAGGAGACAGTAATGGGGCACTGCGGGCGAACGGAGCGGCGGCGCCCAGGACTAAATGGTGAGTGCTGAGACATCGCTGGGCGCCGCTCTGTGTGGCCTAATAGTGAAAGTCTGGACTCATATACAGTAGTCAGTCTTTAACACATACAGGAGGCGGGTGCCGGCAGCAGAATCGCATTGCCGGCACCCTGCCCCTGACAGGGAGCTGCGATCAGCGGCAGTTAACTGCCGCTGATCTGCTAGTACCCGCCTCCTGTATAAAGGGGTAAAATCATTGGTGGTGCAGTGTGCCCCCCCCTCAATCCCCCCATCCCATTAAAATCATTGGTGGCACAGTGCGCCGGCCCCTCTCAACCCTCCAGTATTAAAATCATTGGTGGCAGTGGCCACAGGGACCTCTCCACTCCCCCTCATTGGTGGTGCAGTGGCAGCTTCTGATCGGAGCCCCAGCTGTGTAAGCCTGGGGCTCCGATCGGTTACAGAAGCCCTGGTTGCCATGGTAACATCCCTGATGCTGTGTGCACAAAGCACAGAGCAGCAGGGACAGTGTGGAGTCCTATTCACCCTGATAGAGATCTATCAGGGTGAATAGGAAAAGGGATGAAAGATCCCAGGTTCTAGCCCCTAAGGGGGGAAATAGTTATTAAATAAAAAGTGAAAAAAAAACACTAAAATATGAAGTATAAATCACCCCCCTTTTCCCAATTTCACATATAAAATATATAAATAAACATATTACATCGCCACGTCAGAAAAGTCCAAACTATTAAAATATAAAAAAAAAATCTAGGTGGTGAATGCCGGAACAGAAAAAATAAAATAAAAACTGCGCGATTCGCCATTTTTGAAAATGAGGAATGCACGTGGCTTTTTTTGTTTATTTTTTTCGCGTGGTATCGAGTATCGCAATACTTTTTCATGGTATCGAAACCGAATCAAAAATTTGGTATCGCAACAACTCTAGTGTGAACGCACGGTGTAAGAAACAAAGTCAGACCGTGTCAGTTTGTCTGAACCTCCACCTCCCAGTCACGGTTGCAACCTATATGACCGCGATGACCCCTGCTCCTATCACTACAGAACATACAGGGTAATACAGCCACATACCTCTTACATCCAGTGACGTCTCTTGTAGATGTTCTCTTTCCTCATCTTCTCCTTTCAGACCAGACCGCCATTTTTCATCTCTGCAGCTTGACAAAAAAAAAAAAAATCTTTAGTTTACTACTTTTCCATCATCCTCCCATCTTCTGGACAAATCATCCTAACATCCCCAATACTATACTGCAGAAACAGATAATACCCCTGATAATACTAGTACCACACAGAGCCCCCCATATAAAATACCCCTTCTTTGTGGCCTCAGTAGATGCCCCCATAGTGCCCCTAATAATGTGCCAATAAGAAGTGGCCCCACAGTGCCACCCAATAATGTGCCAGTAAGTGTCCCCATAGATGCCCCCCTAATCATGTGCCAGTATCAAGTGCGGAGTGCCTCTCTCCCCCCTTCCCCATGTGCCGGTATCATAGTGCCATCTCCCCCCATAATGTGCCGTATCATAGTGCCACCTCCCCCCCATAATGTGCCCGTATCATAGTGCCACCTCCCCCCATAATGTGCCGTATCATAGTGCCACCTCCCCCCCATAATGTGCCCGTATCATAGTGCCATCTCCCCCCATAATGTGCCCGTATCATAGTGCCATCTCCCCCCATAATGTGCCCGTATCATAGTGCCATCTCCCCCCATAATGTGCCCGTATCATAGTGCCTCCCCCCAATGTGCCAGTAGTATCATAGTGCCTCTCACCTCTCCCCCTGGCATCCACAGACCCCCCCCCCACCCCATAACAGTGCCATCCACAGACCCCCCCACCCCATAACAGTGCCATCCACAGACCCCCCCATCCCATAACAGTGCCATCCACAGACCCCCCATCCCATAACAGTGCCATCCACAGACCCCCCCACCCCATAACAGTGCCATCCACAGACCCCCCCACCCCATAACAGTGCCATCCACAGACCCCCCCACCCCATAACAGTGCCATCCACAGACCCCCCACCCCATAACAGTGCCATCCACAGACCCCCCCACCCCATAACAGTGCCATCCACAGACCCCCCCACCCCATAACAGTGCCATCCACAGACCCCCCCATCCCATAACAGTGCCATCCACAGACCCCCCATCCCATAACAGTGCCATCCACAGACCCCCCCACCCCATAACAGTGCCATCCACAGACCCCCTCCACCCCATAACAGTGCCATCCACAGACCCCCCCACCCCATAACAGTGCCATCCACAGACCCCCCCCACCCTATAACAGTGCCATCCACAGACCCCCCCACCCTATAACAGTGCCATCCACAGACCCCCCCACCCTATAACAGTGCCATCCACAGACCCCCCCACCCCATAACAGTGCCATCCACAGACCCCCCCCCACCCCATAACAGTGCCATCCACAGACCCCCCCAACCCATAACAGTGCCATCCACAGACCCCCCCCCAACCCATAACAGTGCCATCCACAGACCCCCCCCAACCCATAACAGTGCCATCCACAGACCCCCCCCCCAACCCATAACAGTGCCATCCACAGACCCCCCCCCCCAACCCATAACAGTGCCATCCACAGACCCCTCCATCCCATAACAGTGCCATCCACAGACCCCCCACCCACCCCATAACAGTGCCATCCACAGACCCCCCCCCCCCCATTGCCGCTCCAGTAGTTATAAAATGTGTCATTGTGATTAATAATCTTGCTGCCCCCTCTGTCTGTAGTATTACATGATTCAATAAATCTTACTTACAGGGCTAGTACTGCTATCGTAACAGGCCGGCCGGGCAGACGAGCGGCAGCGTCACTGACTGACGTCACCTGCCTGAGCCGCCTGCTTCATTCATAAAGCAGGCGGCTCAGGCAGGTGACGTCAGTCAGTGACGCTGCCGCTCGTATGCCCGGCCGGCCTGTTACGATAGCAGTAGCCCTGTAAGTAAGATTTATTGAATGTAATACTACAGACAGAGGGGACAGCAAGATTATTAATCACAATGACACATTTTATAACTACTGGAGCGGAGGGGCTGGAGCACAGTGAACGCACCGGCCCCCAGCTCCGCCTCCCAGTCCCTCCCACCGGATTCGTTTCAGGCAAATTACGTCGGGATTCGAGTCCACGAATCCCACGAATCTAGCAAGATTCGAGGGATTCGTGGATTCTACGAATCCCCCGTCCCATCTCTAGTTGTAAGTAATGTAGTTTGCTCCAAAAGACATCGTGACTCATCGGATGCACCAGCATTTTAATTGGAGCACAATTCACGACATGACAAGGTAATTGATCTTCATGCTGATCACTCTACCCACATGCTGATTAGCTTGACGCAGGGCGAAACAGCGCTTGTGCAGGTGGGATACGGTCTTGGTATTTGTTTGTGATGTCTGTCATATGATCATTACAAATTACTGACTCATAGGACAGATAATTGAGCAGCAATTCTAACAAGACACATTACTCTCTATATGGAGATCTCTTTCCCCAAAAACATCATCATACACAGCCCTTCTATGCTGATCACATGACTTGAGGCAGGGGGTTCTGGACAGAACTGTAAATCATCTTTATATTCTGCTGTTTTGTCTATTAGCGCGTGCAGTTGTTAAAGGGAACTTTTCACATTGAACATGGTGTTTTAGCTGCAAGCATTTTATAGAGCTGGAGGAGCTGAAAGATGGATCTATCATTTTATGAGAAAAGATTCAGTATAACTTGTAATTTATACATGAGTTTTGAAGTCAAGAAGGCGTCCTATCAGTGATTGACAGCCTTCCCTGACTGTACATACGCATATAGCTGTCAATCACTGATAGGACCGCCTCCTTGACTTCAAAACTCAAAATCAGCAAGAATGTAAATTAATAAAATACAAGTTACCATATTTTTTTGCCCTATAAGACTCTCAACTCCCCCCACCAAAGTGGGGAATAAATGTCTGGGCGTCAGGAGCTGCAGGAGAAGTGCCCCGCCCCCTATTTTACCTCCTTCATACAGTGCCCAGAGCTCTCTGCACTAGCACTGGCAAACTACCGCTAAGGCTCCATTCACACGTCCGCATTTTGTGGAACGGAATTGCGGACCCATTCATTTCTATGGGGCCGCACAATGTGCAGCCCGGATCCGGAAATGTGGACACGCACTTCTGGGTCCGCAATTCCGATCCCCAAAAAAATAGAACATGTCCTATTCTTGTCCGCAATTGCAGACAAGAATAGGCATTTTCTATTAAGTGCCGGCGATGTGCGGTCCGCAAAATGCGCAACGCACATTGCCGGTGTCCGTGTTTTGTGGATCCGCAAAACACACACGGATGTGTGAATAGACCCCAACTACCCTGCCTCCTTCTCGAGCTAGAGATGCCTGCAAAGTAAGGAAGCTTCTTTACTTCACAGGCACCACTATAGATGCCATGGCTAGTACAGAGTGAGATAGTGTGCTGTCTGCATGCGGACCACTAAGGGGGTATTCTTATGTGAAGGGGGCTACTAGGGGGGTGTTATGTGAAGTGGGACCACTAAGGGGTCTATGTACTGTAAAGGAGGCATTATGAGGACATTCTATTATAAAGGGGTAAACAAAACTCTATTATGAAGGGGATACTAAGGGGGAAAAACTGTTGTGAAGGGGACATTCTGCTATGAAGATGGTACTCTACTATGCAGGGGGGACACTACTGTGAAGGGTGCCCTCTACTATAAAGGGTGCACTACGGGGTAAAACTACTCTGAGGGGCGCACTAAGGGGGCATTCTACTATACAGGGGGTAATAAGGGACCATTATAATATGAAGGGGGCACTAAGGGGCATGAGGGGGACACAACGGGCAAAATTACTGTAAAAGGGGTATTCTACTATAGTGGCTGATAACAGAGCAGTGGCGACTGGGCGATGTTATATGTAGTGGCTGATAACAGAGAGCAGCGGCGACAGCAATGTAATATACAGTGGGATGCGAAAGTTTGGGCAACCTTGTTAATCGTCATGATTTTCCTGTATAAATCGTTGGTTGTTACGATAAAAAAGTCAGTTAAATATATCATATAAGAGACACACACAGTGATATTTGAGAAGTGAAATGAAATGTATTGGATTTACAGAAAGCGTGCTATAATTGTTTAAACAAAATTTGGCAGGTGCATAAATTTGGGCACCACAAAAAAGAAATGAAATCAATATTTAGTAGATCCTCCTTTTGCAGAAATTACAGCCTCTAAACGCTTCCTGTAGGTTCCAATGAGAGTCTGGATTCTGGTTGAAGGTATTTTGGACCATTCCTCTTTACAAAACATCTTTAGTTCATTCAGGTTTGATGGCTTCCGAGCATGGACAGCTCTCTTTAAGTCACACCACAGATTTTCAATTATATTCAGGTCTGGGGACTGAGATGGCCATTCCAGAACGTTGTACTTGTTCCTCTGCATAAATTCCTTAGTGGATTTTGAGCAGTGTTTAGGGTCGTTGTCTTGTTGAAAGATCCAGCCCCGGCGCAGCTTCAGCTTTGTCACTGATTCCAGGACATTGGTCTCCAGAATCTGCTGATACTGAGTGGAATCCATGCGTCCCTCAACTTTGACAAGATTCCCAGTCCCTGCATCGGCCACACAGCCCCACAGCATGATGGAACCACCACCATATTTTACTGTAGGTAGCAGGTGTTTTTCTTGGAATGCTGTGTTCTTTTTCCTCCATGCATAACGCCCCTTGTTATGGCCAAATAACTCAGTTTTAGTTTCATCAAAGTCCACAGCACCTTATTCCAAAATGAAGCTGGCTTGTCCAAATGTGCTTTAGCCCACCTCAAGCGGCACTTTTTGTGCTGTGGGCGGAGAAAAGGCTTCCTCTGCATCACTCTCGCATACAGCATCTCCTTGTGTAAAGTGCACCGAATGGTTGAACGATGCACAGTGACTCCATCTGCAGCAAGATGATGTTGTAGGTCTTTGGTGCTGGTCTGTGAGTTGACTCTGATTGTTCTCACCATTCGTCGCTTCTGTCTATTCGAGATTTTTCTTGGTCTGCCACTTCGAGCCTTAACTTGAACTGAGCCTGTGGTCTTCCATTTCCTCAATATGTTCCTAACTGTGGAAACAGACAGCTGAAATCTCTGCGACAGCTTTCTGTATCCTTCCCCTAAACCATGATGGAGAACAATCTTTGTCTTCAGGTCATTTGAGAGTTGTTTTGAGACCCCCATGTTGCTACTCTTCAGAGAAAATTAAAAGGGAAACTTACAATTGACCCCCTTAAATACTCTTTCTCATAATTGGATTCACCTGTGTATGTAGGTCAGGGGTCACTGAGCTTACCAAGCCAATTTGAGTTCCAAAAATTAGTTCTAAAGGTTTTGGAATCAATAAAATGACAACAGTGCCCAAATACATGCACCTGCCCAAATTTATGCACCTGCCTAATTTTGTTTAAACAGTTATAGCACACTTTCTGTAAATCCAATAAACTTCATTTCACTTCTCAAATATCACTGTGTGTGTCTCCTATATGATATATTTAACTGACATTTTTTATCATAACAACTAACGATTTATACAGGAAAATCATGACGATTAACAAGGTTGCCCAAACTTTCGTATCCCACTGTGTATATGTGTATATATATATATATATATATATATATATATATATATATATATATAAATAACCAATGCAACGGACAACTAGAGGAGCCCGTTTAAAGTCATTTTAGTAAAAGTATAGCTATCTGGAAAGTTTGACTGCAGATAAGTTGTACTTTGGCCAGCCCCCATAGCATAACTTAGTAGGGACCACCAATTCCCACCCCACCAAGTTTCCCAGTGTGTGTGCCTCAAGCGCTCCTAGGAATGTGGAATACAAAGCATGAAGTCTGAGATTTCTGACAAATTTACTGCCTCCTTTCACATAATATATTATAAAACTGGCTGCCTGCTCAGTGCATAGAAATGTATACAGTTAACATGAACCGCGCCGAATGGTTGAACGATGCACAGTGACTCCATCTGCAGCAAGATGATGTTGTAGGTCTTTGGTGCTGGTCTGTGGGTTGACTCTGACTGTTCTCACCATTCGTCGCTTCTGTCTATTCGAGATTTTTCTTGGTCTGCAACTTCGAGCCTTAACTTGAACTGAGCCTGTGGTCTTCCATTTCCTCAATATGTTCCTAACTGTGGAAACAGACAGCTGAAATCTCTGAGACAGTTTTCTGTATCCTTCCCCTAAACCATGATGGAGAACAATCTTTGTCTTCAGGTCATTTGAGAGTTGTTTTGAGACCCCCATGTTGCTACTCTTCAGAGAAAATTAAAAGAGGAGGGAAACTTACAATTGACCCCCTTAAATACTCTTTCTCATAATTAGATTCACCTGTGTATGTAGGTCAGGGGTCACTGAGCTTACCAAGCCAATTTGAGTTCCAATAAATAGTTCTAAAGGTTTATGCACCTGCCTAATTTTGTTTAAACAATTATAGCACACTTTCTGTAAATCCAATAAACCTCATTTCACTTCTCAAATATCACTGTGTGTGTCTCCTATATGATATATTTAACTGACATTTTTTTATCGCAACAACCAACGATTTATACAGGAAAATCATGACGATTAACAAGGTTGCCCAAACTTTCGCATCCCACTGTGTGTATATATATATATATATATATATATACTGAAAACAGAGCAGCGGCGACTGAGCGATGTAAAATATATATAGAGAGGATACCGAGAAGAGCAGCCTCATCACTGATGACGCTCCCACAACCAGGAAGAGCTGGCTGCATGGGAGAAATGAGGAGAGCTCAGCTCTATCAAATCGTTGACAGACATCCCAACCTGCAAAAACTCATTTCAGGGAGGTGCACTTCTCATTTCAGGGAGGTTTTCTTTTTTTTTTCTTTCACAAACTTTTTATTACATTTTCCAAACATATGCAGTATCTGCACACTTTGCTCTATGGTGTGGAGGACTGGGCTCATTACCCTGCCCCAAATTATCCTATTTATGTATATGATTAAAGGGGTTCTGTCACCACCTATAAGCCCTGTGAGCTAAACATATGCTCATGTCCAGGGCAGCATTCTGATTTCTAAGGTGGCCTTATAAAAGCTATTTGTGGCTTTATTCTGCGGAAAAACAGGTTTTACTAACCTGTCAATCATTGAATTAAGGTGCCCAAGCAGGGGAGGTCTGTGGATGCATGGTGCCCGGCCGCACGCATCGCCGTTCGTGCCCAGCGCCGCCTTCTACTCCTCAGTGCTGCCTCTCCCTCCCTCCGCCTCCTTCCTCTTTGAGATCCCGCACGTGCGCACAGGTTCAGCCTGATGCGCCGTTGCGGACTGCTTGCATCGGCTTCTTCTTGCACTGTGCGCACGCGCCGAGAAGGGGACACTGCTACAGGTTGCCGGAAAGGTTTATTGCGAGTAAACTAGAGATAGGAAGTTCGGATCTTTCACATGAATCAGTTCATTCAAATGAAACGATTCATGAATCGAATCTTCGGTTCATTCGCTGAGCTGAAAAGAAGCAAGTGAACCGAAGCTTAGGTTGCGCAATGCGCATGCGCGGATGCTTCGATTCACTCGCTGAGTCGGCTCTTGGTCTGAGTCAGTAAGTTTATTCTTTAAAACCCTGTGTGTAATTATCTACCCCACTGTAGGAAAAAAAACAAGCATCCAGGGGGGTGAATTTAACACTGGGGTAAATAATATAATTAAAATGGAGGGTTAAATGTGTAAATGTATTAAAAAAAAAATACATCTCTCTCAATAGTTATATAGCTACTGATTGAGACAGAAGGAGGGATGCCTTTAACATATATATCTCCTTGAGAAGCCAATTTGACCCTAAAGGGTTAATTCAACCTGTAATCTAAACTCTCTGTCCTGTCACTTCTCTTAGCTCTCTGCTCTGCTATCAGTAAACCTTTCCGGGATATATTGTCTCACATGGGGTCGTCAGGGAGCCGCTATCTAATAGCGGGAGACTCCCTGAACGTCCGGGAGACTTGAGATCCCTGCGTGTATCAAAGTGCTCATATAGATTTAGTCTATCATATAATAAGCAACTGCAGTATTTTAATTTTTTTTCATAGACTCTGAAAACCCCTTTAACTATCTCTACATAATAAATGCTTTTTGCTGAAGTGACACAACTCAGGAGCCTAGACACTGAGACAGGAAGTGATGTGATTTGACTGACACGTGCAAAAAGGAAAGGGTTGTTACAAAGGAAGAAGCCTGCGATTACATAGCATGGCATCTTGTCCCATGGGGAACATATTGGGGGAAATTTTAAGTAAGGGGAATATTTGAAGTCAGTTTTGCTTGAGTCTGCCTTGGTGTACTTTATACTACATTTATCAAATGTCTCATGTTGTTTGATACATTATCCGTCTAGAAAAGCTACGCCAGTTTTCCTACTCCACCCTCCTACTGGAGTGAGATTGCTGCGTTTTTTTTGTATCAATGATAAATCTGAAGTGAAACTCATTAAGGCTACTTTCACACTAGCGTTCGGGTGTCCGCTCGTGCGCTCCGTTTGAAGGGGCTCACGAGCGGCCCCGAACGCATCCGTCTGGCCCCAATGCATTCTCAGTGGAGGCGGATCCACTGAGAATGCATCCGCCTGCCAGCGCTCAGCCTCCGCTCCGCTCAGTGAGCGGACACCTGAACGCTGCTTGCAGCGTTCGGGTGTCCGCCTGGCCGCGCGGAGGCGAGCGGATCCGTCCAGACTTACAATGTAAGTCAATGGGGACGGATCCGCTTGAAGATGACACCATATGGCTCAATCTTCAAACGGATCCGTCCCCCATTGACTTTCAATGTAAAGTCTGAACGGATCCGCTTAGGCTACTTTCATACTTAGAAAATTTTCTAAGTTTTAATGCAGACGGATCCGTTCTGAACGGATGCGAACGTCTGCATTATCGGAGCGGATCCGTCTGATGAAACATCAGACGGATCCGCTCCGAACGCTAGTGTGAAAGTAGCCTTACATAGATAACCACAACAACTTTTCTACCCACATTGCAAAACTGGAGTGAGTGGTGTAAAAATGCAAAAAGCCGCAAGATTTTTGCACACGCAAGTGCAAAAAGTTGCAAAAGCTTTATTTTGCAACTTTTTGACGCCAGAATTCTGGAGTGAAGGAATGATAAATCAGGGCCATAGTTTTCTCACAGAATTTGACATTTAAAATGTTTGCTGGGTCTTTGTCCCAAGATTTAAACATATTCCTTTATCCACAGGATGGGGCATAATCGTCTGATTGGTGGGGGTCCACCACCAGTCACGATACAGGTGTTCATGTCCACCTGTATCGAGTGGTGGTTGAGCATGCACACTGCCTCTCCATTCATCTCAGACTACTTTCACAGTAGCGTTTTTTTGCGGATCAGTCATGGATCTGCAAAAAAAACGCTTCCATTACAATAATAATACCGCATGCATCCGTCATGAACGGATCCGTCATGAGCACCATTGAAAGTCAATGGGGGATGGATCTGTTTTCTATTGTATCAGAGAAAACGGATCCGTCCCCATTGACTTACATTGTGTGTCAGGACGGATCCGTTTTGCTCCGCACCACATCGCGGACAGAAAAATACTGCTTGCAGGGTTATTCTGTCCGCGATGTGGACGCAACCAAACGGAACAGAATGCATGCTGGTGCATTCCGTTTCGTTCAGTTCAGTTTTGTCCCCATTGAAAATGAATGGGGAACAAAACAAGCGTTTTCATCCGCTATTGAGATCCTATGACTGATCTCAATAGTGGAATTAAAAACGCTATTGTGAAAGTGGCCTCAGTGATACTGCTTGGATATAGTACAACTCTTGGCTATCTCTGGCAGTACTATAAAGATGAATATATTGGCAGCACACATGCTTGATCACCGCACCATTCGTCCAGGTGGACACAACCTCTGTTCTCCAAATTTGTGGCGGTCCCAGCGGTTGGACCCCAATCTATCGGACACTTATCCTCTATCTTGTGGATAAGGGGATACATTTAAATCTTAAGACAACCCATTTTAAATACTTCTCATTAGTGACATTTATAAAGTGTTTTGTAGAAAACCTAATATATGTCTGCTTTCCTTTCAGCTGCTTTTGTAGGTGTTTTGCACTGGTAAGTTGTGTTTTTTCCCCCCTAATCAAAACTTATGATGTCTTGTAATGTCCTTAAAGGCTATCGGGGAAATTGTTTTTTATTAGTTCATTGTACTCATTATCAGCCAATTTTTTTTTAAATTGCTCTTTATTACAAATATGGAACACTTTTTTCTGTACAGGGCTGAGATGCTCTAGAAGAGGGATCTAAATTTACTCTCTCCTCAGTCAGCCAGCTAATCTGATGGGCTCCTTATCTCTGCTCTCAGACATTATAAACACTCATCAAAGCTCAATCCTTATCTTACTGATAAGAATGTGACTTAAATAAGTGTTTATGACCTCTTAGTAATTTAGTAGGATGCACACAGCTAGAAAAACTGTTAACCCTTTGTGACAGAACGGCTCAATATTTTTAATAAAGACCATTTGAAAAAATTGCCTCCGAAGTTGTACATAGCTTTTAAAGAGAACCTGTCACCATGGAAATGTTGTGCAATAGAGCAGGAGGAGCTTTGCGACATCCCCTGTACATGTATGTAGGGTCTGTAAACATGGCTTCTGCTGAAAAGCTGGGCGAGTGCCATAGCCGGTGGGTGCCTGCTGTTTTCACACATCTGCTTGCAGTGTGTTTGGAGACAACTGTGTTCATGGACATTTAACCTCTCAGATGTCATGGTCAACTGCGAACCTAGTATCTGAATAATCCTTTAGATCAGGCATCCTCAAACTGCGGCCCTCCAGCTGTTGCAAAACTACAACTCCCAGCATGCCCGAACAGCCTACAGGTATCAGCCTACAGCAGGGCATTGTGGGAGTTGTAGTTTTACAAAAGCTGGAGGGCCAGAGTTTGAGGATGCCTGCTTTAGATGAAGTGGATGGCCCTATTCAGTGTTTGACAGCCTTCTCCGTATAAAGAAAGTTATACTGAACCTCTTGTCCCCAGATAAGACTGCATGTTTAGTGTAATAGGTTCCCTCTAAAGTGCTTTTCTCAGACATTTATAGTATATGTGCAGGCCAAACCATGAATGTTTTATGGCTGGAGTATTCATGTTTTTACAAGGAATAACAGAGGGATGCCACTATTCAGAGTTCTGAAAAAGGACTCTCCAGAAATTGGTGACAATGTAGCAATCTTCATCTTGACACCTAAAGAAGCACTCCTACAACAACAACAAAAAATCTCTCACCTGTTAGAAAGGTACATAATGTAAACTGTACTGAATCTTCTTACCAGTGACTGTATTTGTGAGTTATCCCCTCCATTCTGATTCTCAGCTGTGTAATGTGACCAACACTCTCCAAATAGCACAGTGTCTTATGTGTGGACAGGAAGCCAGTTTCTCTATGTATTCCTATGGGAGCCTCAGTGTCTGTCTTCTAGGAATGAAAAGTGAAGTAACTGACTTTCTGTCCTGTGTCACATGACACCGCTGAGAATCAGAAGGGAGGTTATAACTCACAAATAAGGCACTGGTGAGAAGATTACCTTCACTACAGGTTACATTATGTACCCTAGCAGGTCAGAGAATAAAAATGTTTGTGGGAATTCTACTTTAACTGGTTTGTCTTACTTTAGGAAATTACATTTATCATTTAGACAAAGTTTATACAAGGCACTTACTAATGTATTGTGATTGTCCATATTGCCTCCTTTGCTGGCTTGTTAAATTTTTCCATCACATTATACACTGCTTGTTTCCATGGTTATGACCACCCTGCTATCCAGCAATCCAGCAGCAGTGGCCGTACTTGCGCACTATAAAAAAAGGTGGCGACCTATGCGCACTCCCGCTGTCCCAGCCACCAGAGAGACCAGTGCTTTTTCAGGGTGTATTGCAGGGTGGTCGTAACCCCTGGATACGAGCAGTGTATAATGTGATGGAGAAACTAATCCAGCCAGCAAAGGAAGCAATATGGACAATCACAATACATTAGTAAGTGCCTTGTATTAACTTTGTCTACATGATAAGTGACATTTACTGAATTGAGACAAACCCTTTAACGATTTATCTTATTCTGTGCCAAGAAATCTTTAGGCCCCTTTCACATGAGCGAGTTTTCCGCGCGGGTGCAATGTGTGACGTGAACGCATAGCACCCGCACTGAATCCTGACCCATTAATTTCAGTCGGTCAGTGTACATGAGCAATGTTTTTCACGCATCACTTGTGCGTTGCGTGAAAATCGCAGCATGTTCTATATTCTGCATTTTTCACGCAACATAGGCCCCATAGAAATGAATGGTGCAAGCAAGTGCGGATGCGATTTTCACGCATGGTTGCTAAGGAGATGAGCGACCCGGGTCCCCATTTACTTTATTATTTTCCATTATAACATGGTTATAATGGAAAATAATTGTATTCTTTAATACAGAATGCAAAGTGAAATGTCACTTGAGGGTTAAAAATATTTTAAAACACACAAAAAAAAAAAAATAATAAAAAAAAACATCACTCACCTCCACTTGATCGCGCAGCCAGGATCCTCTTCTTTGTTCTTCTTGAAGGACCTGCAAAAGGACCTTCGCTGACGTCAAAGTTGTTCATGCAGCCCTGGCCCCATAGATGTGAATGGGGCTTCAGTGAAAAACGCATTGCATCTGGAAGAAAGTGCGGATGCAATGCGTTTTTCACTGATGCTTGCTAAGGCAACTGGTGTTTTGGCTTTCCGTTTGTGAGATCCGTTCAGGGCTCTCACAAGCGGTCCAAAACGGATCAGTTTTGCCCTAATGCATCATAAATTGGGGAAGATCCGCTCAGAATGCATCAGTTTGCCTCCGATCAGTCTCCATTCCGCTCTGGAGGCGAACAACAAAACGCCTGCAGCGTTTTGCTGTCCGCTTGACGAAACCGAGCCAAACAGATCCGTCCTGGCACACAATGTAAGTCAATGGGGACGGATCAGTTTTCTCGGACACAATCTGGCAGAATAGAAAACAGATCCGTCTCCCACTGACTTTCAATGGAGTTCATGACGGATCCGTCTTGGCTATGTTACAGATAATACAAGCGAATCCGTTCATGACGGATGCATGCGGTTGTATTATTGTAACGGATCAGTTTTTGCAGATCCATAACTGATGCACCCAAAACGCGAGTGTGAAAGTAGCCTAAGAGATGTTGTTTGTAAACCTTCACTTTTTTATCACGCGCGTGAAAAACGCATTGCACCTGTGCGGAAAAAACTGAACGCAATCGCAGACAGAACGGACTGAACTTGCTTGCAAAATGGTGCGAGTTTCACTGAACTCATCCGGAGCCAATCCGTCACGCTCGTGTGAGAGAGGCCTTACTTTATTTTTTCAATGACTTTTGTGACGTGATGTCAGTTAGGGCTGTTTCACACGAGCCGATGCCATGCGTGACATCCGCTGCGTGAATGACAGCCAAGATCCCCTGCGGACAGCAGAAGCACAGAGCAGTAATATGATTGATAATGCTCTGTGCCTCTCTGTGACCTTTTTACTACATAATTATAGTGAGATAAAGTTGTTATTGTGATTTTGTAGTAAAAAGATCACAGAGAGGCACAGAGAATTATCAATCATGTTACTGCTCTGTGTCTTAGCTGTCCGGAGCGCGGCTTGGCTGTCATTCACGCAGCGGATGTCATGCACGGCATCCGCTCGTGTGAAACAGCCCTTAGGTTAAGAACTGCTTAATCTGTATTTTATGTGCAATACAAGTATTTACTAAAGCAAATATGTCAAGAGAGTTAATTGGGTTATCCAATACTATAAATATGTCCCCCATATGCCGAGCCCCTCACAGTGAATATACTTACCCTGCTCCCCGCACCGCCGCTTCTCCCTGTGTGCGGATGAAAACATCCGGTGTCAGGGGGTTAGCAGCCAAGGCAGGCAGGGACAGGGACGAGCCTCTCTAGCGTCAACCGCGATGCTTGGGAGGCTCGTCCCCGTCTGCCATTGGCTGCTCCCCCCCGACACTGGATGTTTTCATCCACGCACAGGGAGAAGCGGCGGTGCGGGGAGCAGGGTAAGTATATTCACTGTGAGGGGCCCGGCATATGGGGGACATATTTATAGTATTGGATAACCCCTTTAAGGTACTAGTTGTTGGCGGTCACTTTAAATCATTCTTGGAGATCCCCTTTTAGAGAGAATCTAGCTTTTGTTATTGCTAGATTTTGTTAAAAAAGATGATTTATTTAAGGTTCATTTAAATTTACATTTATATTCTTTTTTTTTTTTTTCTTTTCTCCTTTTTCTTTCTCCAGGGGTTACATATCAACCCTTTTTGAAAATGATCGTCATTTTTCTCACCTTTCTACTTTAGAGCGAGAGATGGCCTTCCGCACTGAAATGGTTTGTTTTCATCATCCAGAATGAATTCATATATTTGGCAATAAGGAAACCTGACACAGTTTATGGTCCATATTAATTTGGTTTGAAATTGACACTTAGCTCACATTGTTAAAAAGTATCTGTGGCATTATTAAAGGGGTTGGCCACTTTCTGGCCACTGTTGACCAATGTGTTTGTGAGATGATAATATGACACTAATATAGTCTTTGTTGTAATTGTGCACCATTTTCTATCTTTCATAAGGTGTTCTCCCTTATGTGCTGTCCACATAGAGGTCCTGTCAATAAGATGGCTGCTCAATTCAAATACACTGCACATGCCATCTCTACTTGTTCTGTTGGGAGTTTAGTCCAGGTGCAGTGTGTTTGAATGGAGGAGACATCACATGGAGGTGATTTGCCTGGTCACATGACCCTCCATCAGCAGCCATTTTATGGACAGGACCTCTGTATGGACAGCACAAATAACTTTGTAAACAATGGAGAACACCTTATGAAATATAGAAAATGGGGCAGAATTACAACAAAGGCTATATTAGTGTCATATTATCATCTCAAACATATTGGTCAACAGTGGCCAATCCCTTTAATTTTGCCAATTTTTTTTATTAGTTATGATTTATAATTTGTTCTTTCAAATTTAATTTCCAAGGTATGTAGAGTACTGGCATTTCTAAAACGTAATGACCCTATGCTGTCTAAATGCTCATTCACGTGACGATATGAATGGGTTTGCATCCGTTCCGCAGAAAAGATAGAGCATGTCCTATTCTTGTCCGCAATTGCGGAACTCACATGGGTTGGTATCCGTGTTTTTTGCAGATCCACAAATTGCGGACTGCAAAACACTACGGTCGTGTTTATGCTCCTTAATATACAGACAGCATAAACTTAGGCCCGCCAGGCACAAGATACTGCACATTTATCACGCCACATATCGGGGTTTGTGCCACTAATATACCGTAAATGTATCCCACCCAACAGATATCACAGTTCTATCACTTTACTCAAATACCGCCATTTATCAAAACTGCCTTATTCCAAAGTTATTAGCCAACCATGGCGCCCTGTGGCAAATCAGTTTTGATATTCAGTTGCTGTAGCAGAGACTTGTTATGTTGGATGTAGGAAGAACTAGGGGCGTGGTTAGTGTCACATGATCTGCTGATGTTAGGACACATCTCACTGCCCAAAGGCATGCTGGGATAGCAGAAACATGACAAATCAGGAGGCAGGATTCAAGCACAGCGGATAAACGAAACTGCAAACGAGGTGAATAAAAAAAAAAAAAAACTATCAAGAAAGAATGGGATATAGAGTAATTGATGAAAATATACTTTAGAGTGAAAAGTAGTTTATGGCACAACCCTTTTAATCAATCTATTGGTTAAATTACTTTGGACCATTTTTATTTTGCGCACTTGGAAATAATACATTTGCTGCAGTATATGGCTCCACTAAACCACAGCCACCTTCACACAGAAAAAGACAATAGTGACACACAGTCATTCTTTTTGACATAAATACATAATAGATATATCTACACAAAAAATGGCACAAACAAGACCAGAAAATGGGGGCTTTAAAGGGGTTTTCAGAGACTTTATAACTGATGACTTATCTTTTGGATAAATCATCAGTATCTGATCAGTGGGGATCTGACCCCCGCCAATCAGCTGTTTGAGAAGACAGGGCCGCTCGTAGTAGCGCCCGCCAAAACCTTCTCTCAGCTTTTCCTAGGCCAGTGACCACACGTACATCATTCACGTGGCTTAGGAGCAGCTCAGCCCAATAGAAGTGAATGTGGCTGAGCTACAGTCTGCTATAATGCGTAAGGTACTGTGCTTGGTAAGCACGGAGAAGAGCATGGCTCACACAGGAGCAGCTGATCTGGTGATGAACCATCCCTATCCCACTGTTGATGAACCATGGCACGGGTGCCAGAGGTGGCACTCAGAGCCCTCTCTGTGGGCACCCGCGCCCTAGAAAAAGGTCTATGGTGTACCAATATGGCTTAGACTTTTCCTGCCATTCATCAGCACAGGGCACACTACGAACGTCACAGGCAGTGCACTGAATGTAGGCAGGCTGTTATAGCTAAATGATAAAGTACGTGGAACATATACTATATTGGACAGTAGTAATGAGGTTAAATTGCTTTGTTGGCACTTTATGATAAATAAGTAGGTTTTGGGTTTCAGATTGGGCACTCAGTCTGTAAAAGGTTTGCCATCCCTGACCTATCCTGACCATAGGTCATCAGTTATAAAATCTTGGAAAACCCTTTTAAACTTCGCAAATGTGGACTAAAAATATCACACAAAGTGGACCACAGACTACCAATGCTTCCTGAGAGTTAAATAACCCCCAGATAAAGCTTATTATGACTTGACATCAGTCTCCTAGTAATAGTAAAGTATTGTTATTTGTGTATTAAACCAGAATTTTTATTCCTGTTTTTTTCCAGGGTCTCTATTATTCCTTCTTCAAATCAATCGTTGAAGCACCATCCTATTTTTCTGGGTTGCTGTTCATCATGAATGATAATGTTACAGAATATCCTAGCGTAATAAATACTTTAAAAAGGTTTAATGTCTACCCCGAGGTAAGATGACATGGAGAAGGTTTGCTGGCTTCCTAAATCAGTTGCTTTATTTTCTTATTTTTGCAATGTATTGTATCACTTTCTCTACAGTACTGTACACTAACTTGCAGTTCAGCTTTGACAATTTTATTTCTAGTTTGGTAGTAGTGAAAGTTGTCATTTCGCTAAACGTATCCTCAGACACGATTGTCCTTTTAGGGTGATGTGTCTGCCAACATACCAGCCTATCAGACTGTGTTTTCATATACAGTGGGCAACTACAAAAGAACACACAATATTCATATTTGTTTTTACACCATGGCTAGTGGCTGCCATATGCCACTGTATGGGATGTGAGTATACAGTATGTCCTTCTTTTTCAATACCAATCACACTTTTATATTTGTAACATGCTGTTGCGGAAATGGCACAGATTTTCTCCATAGATCTCATTCATTACAGTGCAAAAATGTTTTAAAAATCCACAGCTTTATCCTCGTCAGAATCCACAACACAGCAGATATTTAGGCCGGATCAACAGCCTGATTTTTATGATGCATGTGAGATGTAGTGCAGTCTGCATGCAGAACGTTAAAGAGGAATAGGAGATGAGCAGATTGATATATAGTTGTATGGGAAACGATTCAGTAAAACTTGTAATTTGTACATTGAAATCTCACCTTTTTCTGACTTCATTGTTCACAACTATCAGTGACTGACAGCTATCTATGTTTACACACTTACACAGAGAATCCTATCAATTACTGATAACACCTCCCTTTGTACAACTATCAGTGACTGACAGCTATCTATATATATATATACATACACGCTTACACGGAAAATGCTATCAATCACTGATAACACCTCCCCCGGTAACAGCTATCTCTGTATACACACTTACACAGAGAATGCTATCAATCACTGATAACACCTCCCCTGTGTACAACTATCAGTGACTGACAGCTATCTCTGTATGCACACTTACACAAAGAATGCTACAGTATCAGTCACTGATTTTCTGACCCTGCTATTGGTATATGTGAATTGCAGAGATAACCTAGTCTAGAATCCTCCCCAATCCCACTTACACCCCCATGATAGGACTTCATGGCCGCATTCTGCACTAGAAGTTATCACTGAAAATACACTAAATCCATGTAAATAATTGCTTATCAACCTCTCCTACTACACCAGACTGGACGTCACATTCCAGCTATCCATAAAGTAGCATGTGTCACCTATAGGCTCCCATGTTTAAAAATAAAAACTATATATTTTTTGGTGGGAAGGCTTTGTATACAAGAGCTTAGCAGACTTCACTATGCTAAGTATAGCTATGGTTGCATTCACAAAAAAGAAAGAAGAAAAACCAAGGCAGCACACAGGTATCCGTGTCAAACAGTGGGTAATTTATTAACCCATGGGATAGCAGAAACGTTTCAGCTCACTCCATGGAGCCTTTGTCAAGCCATAATACATGGTGCAAAGTCAGCTGCTTATAAAGCATACATAATTAACATGGTGATTACATGATTGAGTGTCAATATCCTTCAAAACAGTTTAAAAATCCATAATTCAAAAGTGATCTAAACAAAGTGTACATTATTCATGATCAAATATATCCAAACAATCAAACGTAAAGTGCAACGTGCCAATATTACATACATAAATTTATGTGTTACAGTACATATCCTAAAAGACCCTTGATTAGCCAACATCCAATCTCAGGTGTACATAATTGTGTATATTAAAAACAAATAGCTAATTATCCAAGATTCTCACATGTAGCTTGAGACGGCAGGACCTGTTCGGCGTCAAAGAAACCATACTGCGCAGGCGTAGGGCACTTCTCATCCTGCGAGATTAACATATCGCATAAAGGACATACGAAACCACAACCAAGATGGCGACCCAACAATAAATGTCGACTGAGCATGCTCAAGCCCATAAGGAGGTGGATGCAATCTGCCGGTCACATGATCCTGTCACATGACCGCCATTCAAAACAGAACCGTACATTCCACAATATATCCTTTGAGAAGGCAACCGGGCTGCAATATAAATCGGGCTAATGGCGTCCCGCCATTGTCACCCTCTAAAGCTTGCCCTCTTAACCTTACATATTGGTAATTCATCAATACCAGGTTGTATATTCGCCATGTATAAGGCATCATGGCACACTCACCATAAACGGTCACATACTTATCCAGGGGGCACAAAGTCACCCCCCAGGGGTCACCTGGCTGGGGACAATGTGCCCTGTCGGGTGAATGGGATGTCAGTGTCGCAGTTACGCGACCCCGCATCTCAATCCCTCTCCTGAATCACTCTAACACACCATCCATTACATGGCTATATGGTAAATAGGTTCAGTGGACACAGTCCCATCAACCCCAATAAAGGAGGGAAATGTCTACTGCGTCCATTAGCCCAATTACCAAAACATTTTTGTGGTCTGTTCTTGATTGTGGCATCCCATGTCCTATTACAGTTACATGCGCAAAGCACAAAAAGAGAAACAAAAAAATTATAATTATCCATATCCGCCTGTCCGGTCCTGCTGTCTGGCAGCTTCCAAGGAGGCAACCCATTGTTATCAATATTTGTGTATCCATCTGTATAAAAACCGAATAAATTATTAGAATGAATCAAACAGTTGCACATGTAAAAAACCTATACGCGAGAATAAAAGAGAGAATTCCACAGAGGAAAGAGGGAAAGGGGTGACTTTGTGCCCCCTGGATAAGTATGTGACCGTTTATGGTGAGTGTGCCATGATGCCTTATACATAGCGAATATACAACCTGGTATTGATGAATTACCAATATGTAAGGTTCAGAGGGCAAGCTTTAGAGGGTGACAATGGCGGGACGCCATTAGCCCGATTTATATTGCAGCCTGGTTGCCTTCTCAAAGGATATATTGTGGAATGTACGGTTCTGTTTTGAATGGCGGTCATGTGACAGGATCATGTGACCGGCAGAATGCATCCACCTCCTTATGGGCTCGAGCATGCTTAGTCGACCTTTATTGTTGGGTCGCCATCTTGGTTGTGGTTTTGTATGTCCTTTATGCGATATGTTAATCTCGCGGGATGAGAAGTACTCTACTCCTGCGCAGTATGGTTTCTTTGACGCCGAACAGGTCCTGCCATCTCAAGCTACATGTGAGAATCTTGGATAATTAGCTATTTGTTTTTAATATACACAATTATGTACACCTGAGATTGGATGTTGGCTAATCAAGGGTCTTTTAGGATATGTACTGTAACACATAAATTTATGTATGTGATATTGGCACGTTGCACTTTACGTTTGATTGTTTGGATATATTTGATCATGAATAATGTACACTTTGTTTAGATCACTTTTGAATTATAGATTTTTAAACTGTTTTGAAGGATATTGACACTCAATCATGTAATCACCATGTTAATTATGTATGCTTTATAAGCAGCTGACTTTGCACGATGTATTATGGCTTGACAAAGGCTCCACGGAGTGAGCTGAAACGTTGCTGCTATCCCATGGGTTAATAAATTACCCACTGTTTGACACGGATACCTGTGTGCTGCCTTGGTTTTTCTTTTTTGTATATGCAACAAGACCTTGGTCCTTGGTCTTTTTCAAGGTATTGCACCAGTTGTTTGCTTGTGTGCTGCTCTTTTCACATATATCCAGTGTAGATGTCCTCCAGCAAGGTTGTTCTGGATCAAAAGACATTGTAGCATTTCTTGATCTGGCTTTTGAGGCTGTGGATCATTGGAGAGGACAATTGGCGCAACACATCTTGCTTCTGGCATCCGAAAAGGCTATAACATTCTCTGTGAATCACTCTTCTAAAAAAGTATTTTTGGTAAAATATTGGAAAAATGCTTGTTTTTAGAGTACGTCACCTCAAAGGTAAAAATTTGCTGTGATTGTAGAAACAAAATTGAATATGTTTTTGTTTTCATATTCAGATTGACATTTTATTGCTATATTCTGCTGCAGTGGTTTTGATTGCAAAACATGTCAATGGTTGTTTTAAAATTGGCAAAGCGAGCAAAAATACCATTTTTTGGCAGACGTGTATGGACTCTATTATAAAGGCATTCTCCACATGACACAAAATCCCATTCTCCACGCAGGTGATGCTAGCCGGCTTGTTCCGCATTTATACATCTACAATGAGTGTTGTTGGCATCGAGACCAAGACTTGCTGGACAGTAAATCGGGGCAATGATCTCAGTCCTGTAGAAAGCTGTGAAGGTAAGTTCACAAGCAGAACATGAAATGTTAGAACGTTATGTTTAAAGTGGATCTGTCATGGAGGTGATAGATTAGTTGCTGCTGAGAAGATTAATTCATTCCATTTGCAGTTGCTTATGGAAATCTCCACTGACATACTTCTTAACACTTGCAAATTTTAAAAGCCAGCTCTCATGCCACATAGCATACCGAGGGAAGAACTGAACCTGAAGCTTAGAAGCAAGTCCAACGTTACAAATATTTTGACTGCAGATTTAAACTGCATGAATATACAGTATCTCACAAAAGTGAGTACACCCCTCACATTTTTGTAGATATTTTTATATATCTTTTTTCATGGGACAACACTGAAGATATGACACTTTGATACAATGTACAGTAGTCAGTGTGCAGCTTGTATAACAGTGTAAATTTGGTGTGCCCTCAAAATAACTCAACACGCAGCCATTAATGTCTAAACTGCTGGCAACAAAAGTGAGTACACCCCTAAGTCAACATGGGCAAATTGTGCCCAATTAGCCATTTTCCCTCCTCTGTGTCATGTGACTCGTTAGTGTTACAAGGTCTCAGGTGTGAATGGGGGCAGGTGTGTTAAATTTGGTATTATCGCTCTCACACTCTCTCATACTGGTCACTGGAAGTTCAACATGGCACCTCATGGCAAATAACTCTGTGAGGATCTGAATAAAAAATTGCTGCTCTACATAAATATGGCCTAGGGCCCTAGGCTATAAGAAGATTGCCAACAACCAGAAACTGAGTTGAAGCACGGTGGCCAAGACCATACAGTGGGTCCACTCGGAACAGACCTATCCAGAGGTTGTCTTTTCAAAATAGATGTATGAATGCTGCCAGCATTGCTACAGAGGTTAAACGGGTGGATGGGGGGTCAGATGGTCAGTGCTCAGACCATATGCCGCACACTGCATCAAATTGGTCTACATAGCTGTCGTCTCAGAAGGAAGCCTTTTCTAAAGTTGATGCACACAAAAGCCCCCAAACAGTTTTCTGAAGACAAGCAGACTAAGGACACGGGTTACTGTAACCATGTCCTGTGGTCTGATGAGACAAAGATAAATTTATTTGGTTCAAATGGTGTCAAGCGTTTGTGATGGCAGCCAAGTGAGGAGTGCGAAGACAAGTATGTCTTGCCTATAGTCAAGCATGGTGGTGGGAGTGTCATGGTTTGGGGCTGCATGAGTGCTGCCGACTGTGGAGAGCTACAGTTCATTGAGGGAACCATGAATGCCAACATGTACTGTGACATACTGAAGCAGAGCATGATCCCCTCCCTTTGGAAACTGGGCCGCAGGGCAGTATTCCAACATAACAACCCCAAACACACCTCCAAGACGACCACTGCCTTGCTAAAGAAACTGAGGGTAAAGATGCTAGACTGGCCATGCATTTTTTCAGACCTAAACTCTATTGAGCATCTGAGGGGCATTCTCAAACAGAGGGTGGAGGAGTGCAAGGTCTCAAACATCCAGCAGCTCCGTGATGTCATCATGGTGGAGTGTATGAGGATTCCAGTGGCAACCTGTGAAGCTCTAGTGAACTCTATTCCCAAGAGAGTTAAAGGCAGTCCTGGAAAATAATGGTGGCCACACAAAATATTGACACTGTGCGCAGAATTTGGCCATTTTCACTCAGGGGTGTACTCACTTTTGTTGCCAGTGGTTTAGACATTAATGGCTGTGTGTTGAGTTATTTTGAGGGCACACCAAATTTACACAAATTTAAACAAGCTGTACACTGACTACTTTACATTGTATCAAAGTGTCATATTTTGAGTGTTGTCCCATTAAAAGATATAATAAAATATAAAAAAAAATGTGATGGGAGTACTCACTTTGCCCTCAGTTACATACTGTAGTACCATACAATATATCCAAATGTAGTACCGTATTTTTTGCTTTATAAGACGCACTTTTTCCCCCCCAAAAGTGGGGGGGAAATGGCCATGCGTCTTATAAAGCGGATACTTCGCTGGCCGCTATGCTGCACAGCGCGGCCAGCGAACTATCAGTGTGGAGGGAGGAGGCGGGGACACTCATGGCGGGGCCCGGTACAGTGACTCTACTCTAATACACCGGGCCCTGCAACTGTTAAATACATTCAATCCGATCCATATCTTAATGTATACCGCACTGTTCTGTACTTACTGTAGTACCGTATGTATAGCATTAAGACGGCGCAGACCGGAAGCTCCCTCGGTCATGCGCCGCCTGTACAGACGGATCCGCTCCTATAATGCAAATGCTTGCATCCGTTCAGAACGGATCCGTTTGCATAACTGGTTTCTTCAGATCTGATTTTTCACTTCGTGAAAACTCAGATCCGACAGTATATTCTAACACAGAGGCGTTCCCATGGTGATGGGGACGCTTCAAGTTAGAATATACTAAAAGAACTGTGTACATGACTGCCCCCTGCTGCCTGGCCGCCCCCCCCCCCCCTCCCCCCCTGTTTTTAATTCATTGTTGGCCAGTGCGGCCGGCTCCCCTCCCTCCCCTATATTTAACTCAATGGTGGCCAGTGCGGCCAGCCCCCCTCCCTCCCCCCCCCTGTTTTTAATTCATTGGTGGCCAGTGCGGCCGGCCCCCCCTCCCTCCCCCCCCCCTGTTTTTAATCCATTGGTAGCCAGTGCGGCCGGCCCCCCCTGTTTTTAATTCACTGGTGGCCAGTGTGGCCGGCCCCCCCTCCCTCCCCCCCCTGTTTTTATCAATTTTAGAAGCATTATACTTACCTGCGATGTCTGTGACCGACCCGGCGCTCCTACTGGTAAGCACAGACCTTATAGCACAGACCTTTCACTTACCAGTAGGAGGAGCTCCGGGCCGGACACAGACATCGCAGGTAAGTATAATGCTTCTAAAATTGCTAAGTGCTAAGTAACCATGGCAACCAGGACTGCAGTAGCTTCCTGGTTGCCATGGTTACCGATCGGAGTCCCAGCGATTAAACTGGGACTCCGATCGGAACTCTCCGCTGCCACCAATGATATGGGGGTCGGTCATTTTAATTAGGAGGGGGGGGCGGCCGCACTGGCCACCCATGAATTAAAAACAGGGAGGGGGGGGGGGGCAGCAGGGGGCAGTCATGTACACAGTTCTTTTAGTATATTCTAACTTGAAGCCTCCCCATCACCATGGGAACGCCTCTGTTAGAATATACTGTCGGATCTGAGTTTCACGATCTAACTCAAATCCGATGGTATATTCTAGCATAGAGGAGTTCCCATGGTGATGGGGACGCTTCAAGTTAAAATATACCATCGGATTGGAGAAAACTCCGATCTGATGGTATATTAATAGGGACTCCTGACTTTACATTGAAAGTCAATGGGGGACGGATCCGTTTGCAATTGCACCATATTGTGTCAACGTCAAACGGATCCGTCCCCATTGACTTGCATTGTAAGTCTGGACGGATCCGTTTGGCTCCGCACGGCCAGGCGGACACGAAAACGCTGCAAGCTGCGTTCAGGTGTCCGCCTGCTGAGCGGAACGGAGGCCAAACGGTGCCAAACTGATGCATTCTGAGCGGATCCGCATCCACTCAGAATGCATTGGGGCTGTACGGAACTCACAAGCGGAACCCCGAACGCAAGTGTGATTAGGGCTAGATGCACATAATTTATCAAACAACATGCGACATTTTTATAAATTTGGCCTAAATTACAGCAACACAGACTCCAGCTAAATTGACATTAACAATTCCCATTGTAATAAATTTCCTCTCCTGTGTTTTTCAGGCCTTGGAGATCCTGCCTACTTTTATGTCACACTGATCTTCATTTTAAATGGCCTAATGATGTCCTTATTCTACATATATGGAACATATTTAAGGTAAGCATTTTTCCAGCCCTTCAGGGGAGTCTGTCACCATGATTTTAGACCATTATCTGCAGTAATACATGAGTAGCTTTGCCCAAAAGGAGGGCAGATTGCCCTTTTTTATTTTCCTACTACCCCCCAATCCCTGCTTTCAGCACTCAAAGCTGCAATGAAATGCACAGTTTGGACTGCTGTTCAGCGCTAATATAATGGAGAGGACTCCATGCCCAGCAGTCCTGACCATTTATTTTAGTGCAGATTTAAAAGCTGACAGCGGGAGAACGGGGTGCAGTTGGAAAATAAAACGTAGTAATATGGACTCCTTATCTGCAGTACTACTCATGTATTACAACAGATGATAATCCAAAATTGTGGTGAGAGATTCCCTTTAATGTAGTTAACATATAAAGACAAGCTCTGATCACATACTACCCTGTCCTGTTGTGTGTTCTTTCTAGATACTTTAGTATAATGATTGACTCTATACTTTCAGTATAAGCTGATTAGTGGAGGTCAAAGTCCTGTAGACAAATTTATCTAACATGCATGTTAGGCCTCATGCACACGACCGTTTTTTTTTTAAGGTCCGCAAAAACGGGGTCTGTAGGTCCGTGATCCGTGACCGTTTTTTCGTCTGTGGGTCTGCCTTGATTTTTGGAGGATCCATGGACATGAAAAAAAAGTCGATTTGGTGTCCGCCTGGCCGTGCGGACCCAAACGGATCCGTCCTGACTTACAATGCAAGTCAATGGGGTCGGATCCGTTTGACGTTGACACAATATGGTGCAATTGCAAACTGATCCGTCCCCCATTGACTTTCAATGTAAAGTCATGAGTCCCTATTATACCATCGGAGTTTTCTCCAATCCGATGGTATATTTTAACTTGAAGCGTCCCCATCACCATGGGAACGCCTCTATGTTAGAATATACTGTCGGATATAAGTTAGATCGTGAAACTCAGATCCGACAGTATATTCTAACACAGAGGCGTTCCCATGTTGATGGGGACGCTTCAAGTTAGAATATACTAAGAACTGTGTACATGACTGCCCCCTGCTGCCTGGCAGCACCCGATCTCTTACAGGGGGCTGTGATTCGCACAATTAACCCCTCAGGTGCCGCACCTGAGGGGGGTTAATTGTGGGTATCATAGTCCCCTGTAAGAGATCAGGGGCTGCCAGGCAGCAGGGGGCGGACCCCCCTCCCTCCCTCTATTGTATTAATTTCATTGGTGGCCAGTTTGCGGCCCCCCCTCCCTCCCTCTATTGTATTTTCATTGGTGGCACAGTGTGCGGCCTCCCCTCTCCTTCCCCCCCCCCCCCCCCCTCCCCCGAACATTGTTGGCAGCGGAGAGTTCCAATCGGAGTCTCAGTTTAATCGCTGGGGCTCCGATCGGTAACCATGGCAACCAGGACGCTACTGCAGTCCTGGTTGCCATGGTTACTTAGCAATATTAGAAGCATCATACTTACCTGCTGCGCTGTCTGTGACCGGCCGGGAGCTCCTCCTACTGGTAAGTGACAGGTCTGTGTGGCGCATTGCTTAATGATCTGTCCCTTACCAGTAGGAGGAGCTCCCGGCCGGTCACAGACAGCGCAGCAGGTAAGTTTGATGCTTCTAATATTGCTAAGTAACCATGGCAACCAGGACTGCAGTAGCATCTTGGTTGCCATGGTTACCGATCGGAGCCCCAGCGATTAAACTGGGACTCCGATCAGAACTCTCCGCTGCCACCAATGATCGGGGGGGCGGGGAGAGGGGAGGCCGCAAAATGAAAATAATACAATAGAGGGAGGGAGGGGGGGCTGCACACTGTGCCACCAATGAAAATAATACAATAGAGGGAGGGGGGACCGCACTGGCCACCAATGAAATTAAAACTGGGGAGGGAGGGGGGTCTGCCCCCTGCTGCCTGGCAGCCCCTGATCTCTTACAGGGGGCTATGATATGCACAATTAACCCTTTAGGTGCAGCACCTGAGGGTTTAATTGTGCGGATCACAGCCCCCTGTAAGAGATGGGTGCTGCCAGGCAGCAGGGGGCAGTCATGTACACAGTTCTTAGTATATTCTAACTAGAAGCGTCCCCATCACTATGGGAACGCCTGTGTTAGAATATACTGTCGTATCTGAGTTTTCACGAAGTAAAAACTCGGCTCTGAAAAAGCTTTTATGCAGACGGATCTTCGGATCCGTCTGTATGAAAGTAACCTACGGCCACGGATCACGGACGCGGATGCCAATCTTGTGTGCATCCGTGTTCTTTCACGGACCCATTGACTTGAATGGGTCCGTGAACTGTTGTCCGTCAAAAAAATAGGACAGAACAACGGCCACGGATGCACACAACGGTCGTGTGCATGAGGCCTTAACCAAACATGTCTAATCCTGGTATTAATTATTTCTTAAAAGAGACCTTAACCACTTAAAGGGGTTCTCTCACTTTAGCAAATGGCATTTATTATGTAGAGAAAGTTAATACAAGGCACTTACTAATGTATTGTGATTGTCCATATTGCTTCCTTGGCTGGCTTCATTCATTTTCTATCACATTATAGACTGCCTGTTTCCATGATTACGTCCACCCTGCAATCCATCAGCGGTGGCCGTGCTTGCACAATATATGAAAAAGTGCCGGCCTCTCTGGTGGCTGGAACCAAGGGAGTTCACGTGGTATTTTTTTTTTTACCAGCATTTGTGAGTGCCGCCCTTTCTCTACTCTCCACATTTTATTGTTATTGGCATTTATTCTGGGCTGAGCACCACGTACACGTGCTGGGAAAAGGGTCAGGGGTTAGAGGACCCAGTTCATTAATATGACACACGGCAGTGCCACCTGATTTCGTTTTTTTACAGCGTTAAGGGAGTTCACGTGGGCTGGTGCTTTTTTTTTCTATAGTTTGCAAGCATGGCCACCGCTGCTGGATTGCACACAACCCCTTTAAGGACACAGACTGGTTTGATACTTAACCCCTTCCTGACAGCCGTCATACTTGTGCACCTGAATTTGGGTATTTAAAGATGGCACCCATTTCCAAGCTCAGCAGACCCCATAGCCACCAGGTTTCTACAGTTTTAAACAGCAGACACCCAGGGCTAATGTCTGTGATCGGCAATAAGAGTCCAGCCACATAGCGACATGCATTACGTGACACAAAGGGTTATGACTACATGACGACATTTGATGCAATGTATTTCAATGGTGTCACAATGCTACATGCCACAGCAAAATCCAACTTACCGTATTTTCCAGCGTGTAAGACGACTGGGCGTATAAGACGACCCCCAACTTTTCCATTTAATATATAGGGTTTGGGCTATACTCGCCGTATAAGACTACCCCTGAATGCCCAGCCCTCCCTGTCTTCAAGACGATTTTCTCCAGTCCAGCGAACTGACTGGGATCTGTGGATGGCACTGTTATGGGGAGGGGGATCAGTGGATGACACTGCTATGGGGGGATCTATGGATGAAACTATATAGCATCTTATGCTATATGTGTTATCCACAGATCCACCCCATGACAGTGTCATCCACAGATTCCCCCTCCCCATAACAGTGCCATCCACAGATCCCCTCCCCATAACAGTGCCCTCCACAGATCCCCCCCCCTTGACAGTGCCATCCACAGATCCCCCTCCCAATAATAGTGCCATCCACAGATCGCCCCCTAAACAATGCCATCCACAGATCCACCCCATGACAGTGTCATCCACAGATCCCCCTCCCTATAACAGTGTCATCCACAGATTCTCCCTCCCATAACAGTGTCATCCACAGATTCTCCCTCCCCATAACAGTGTCATCCACAGATTCTCCCTCCCCATAACAGTGTCATCCACAGATTCTCCCTCCCATAACAGTGTAATCCACAGATTCTCTCTCCCCATAACGGTGCCATCCACAGATTCCCCCCACATGACAGTGTCATCCACAGATTCCCCCCACATGACAGTGTCATCCACAGATCCCCTCCCCATGACAGTGCCATCTACAGATCCCCCACTAAACAGTGCCATCCACAGATCCCCCTCCCCATGACAGTGTCATCCACAGATCCCCCCCCCTTCATGACAGTGCCATCCACAGATCTCCCTCCCCGACTCTTAGAGGATTATACATTTATTAACTGTAATCTGCAACTTTAACTTTAAATGAGCGCTCATCTCTTTACTAGGGTATCTTACTCTCAGCTCCGGTAACAGGCAGTGCGGGCGGCGCTCACTCACTGACGTCACGCACCTGCGCCACCTAGTGGGAGGAGCAGGCACGTGACGTCAGTGAGTGAGCGCCGCCCAAATTGCCTGTTACCGGAGCTGAGAGTAAGATCCCCTATAAAGAGATGAGCGCTCATTCAAAGTTAAAGTTACAGATTACAGTTAATAAATGTATAATCCTGTGAGCGGCGGGGCCCTGTATATTCTAACCCCCAGGCAAGCGTCACCATGGGAACGCCTGGGGGTTAGAATATACCATCGGATTTGAGTTTTCATGATCTTACTGAGATCGTGAAAACTCAGATCCGATGGTATATTCTAACCCCCAGGAAAGCGTCCCCGTCACAATGGGAACACCTGGGGGTTAGAATATACCATCGGATCTGAGTATACCCGGCGTATAAGACGACTCCCGACTTTTGAAAATAATTTCTAGTGTTAGAAAGTCGTCTTATACGCCGGCAAATACGGTAGATGGATTTTTTAAGACTTTCGCGTCATAGCATGCCCCACAGCGACACCATTGAAATTCATTACCTAAAAGTAGGGATCGACCGATTATCAGTTTTACCGATATTATCGACCGATATTCAGGATTTTCAAAGTTATTGGTAACCGCATCTAACCTTGCCGATATGCTGATAACGAATCGCGAACATGGATCGCGCTGCTGTCAGCGCGATCCATGTTCCCTCAGCAGCACAGGGGAGAAGAAAGTAGTGTCTCCCCGAATCCCCTCCCCCCTGTGCCGCTGCTGCCGCTGCCACCAAAAAGAGGAGAGAGGAGGGGAGGGGCTGTGGCCACTGCGCCGCCAATGATGTTAACTCATTCACTCACTCAAATTCAACAGGAGGCGGGAGCTGGCTGCAGAATCATATAGCCTCACCCGACCTGTATGACAAGTAGCTGCGATCTGCGGCAGTTAACCCCTGGTGCACCTGAGGGGTTAACTGCCGCGGATCGCAGCTACGAAACAATAGAGCTCTATTAGGGTGAATAGGACAAGGGTTCTAGCCCCTAAGGGGGCTAATGTTAGTACAAAAAAAAACACAAAGGCCAAAATATTAAAAAAGTATAAATGAAAAAAGAAAGATTTACAAAAAAAGCTAACCGTTAACAATAAACATGTTCATTTTCAGCATGTTCATTTGTGTAGGAGTTTTTTTTTTTCAAAGTGAAAATGCACAGATATTTCACGCTTTTGATGCTGTAATCAATTGTGACCATGGCATCTGAGATGGTTTTCGGGAGTGTCGTTCATTGTCTGCGATAGCCTGGGTCTCTCTGAAGAAACCTATGTTGTTGTAGTTCTCATGGAGCCCTGCAGGTGGCAGTTGTCCATAAGAGCATAGCACATCTGCAGTGAATTTCTTCTTATACTCACCTAGGGTGACATAAAAAAGAAAATTAATTAAATAATAATTAATAATTAAAATAAAACTAAGCAATAAAAACAATCATGGGCATTGCCATGTCTAAAAATGCCAGAACCGTTACAATGTAAACTTATTTTTCCAGTACGGTGAACTCCGTAACAGAAAAAAATCAAAGTGCCCTATTTGCCATTTTTTTTATCGCTTCACAATTAATAAAAAGTGATCAAAAAGTTATACACACACCCAAAAAAAAATTCAAGCAAAACTATGAATGGGGTATCGCTGTAATGTTACTGACCTGGAGAATGAAAATAACAGGTCAGTTTTAACACATAGGGAACAGCGTAAAAATGAAACCCATAAAACTGGCAGAATTGTGGTTTTTTTTTGTTTGTTTTTCTCCAATTCCACACCTATCTGGCATTGGTGTATCCTACTGCTGTGCCACCAATATATGATATGGGTATAACCCTTTTCAATCCTCTAGGGTTTTTCCTGTTTGCATTTTTGTTTTTTCACTCCCGAGTCCCAACCTTCCTGGAGCCTTAACTTTTTTATTTTTGCGTTCACAGCCATATGAGGGCTTGTTTTTTGCAGTACAAGTTGTACTTTCTAATTGCACCATTTAATATTCCCTACGATGTAGTGGGAAGCTGGAAAAAAATTCAAAATAGACTATTCCTTCAGTTTTAGGAGTTTTGTTTTTACAGAGTTTCCTATGCATTCTCTGGGTCAGTATGATTACAGAAATACCACATTTATATAGTTTCCGCTTGTGCTTTAATACTTAAAAAATTTAAAACTTTGGAAAAAAAATTATGATTTTCTTTGCATACTCTGACCCCACTCACTTTTTGTGGGGCCGTCTGTAGTTTTTAATACCATTTTAGTGTGTGTGAATCTTTGATCACTTTTTATCTTTCAATATATCTTTATTGAGAATTTTTTCATAAATCCAAAAAATACAGTGATCAGAGGGATCGTACATATCACCCGTGCAACGGGTTATATTATATTACATTAATATGCGTTGTTCGCATGTATCAGGTGGAATCATGTACTCCAAAGATTACATCTATACAATAGGTTGGTATAGCGTCAGTACAATCCAATGACCATAGCTTACAGAATAAACATGGAGAAATGAACGGAGAAACGAGAAAAGAAATAAATAAAAGGCAGAGAGGCAGACTCTGTGTAGAATATCGAGGCTTCCGAATGTACATCAAAAGCATAAATTAATGCAAGCAAGTATTGACTATGTAAATGCTCTTTATGTTTATAGGTTGTTAGAGACAATCTATTGATCACTGGAGTTACCACTCCACTGTGCCCACTCCCTTTCAAACTTGCGTACCGCAAAGTTTTTGTGTGCTAACATTTTTTCAAAAGACCTAGTAGTGTCCACTGAGTTGATGATTTCCTGTATGGTCGGAATTGTTGAAGTTTTCCAGTTCCTAGTTATAGCCAATTTTGTGGCTAGGAATAAGTGCATGGCAATGGTCCTAAAATCATATGGGATCTCTGTAATGTTAATAAAAAGCAAGGCCAAAGCTGGGTCACTTTTTAGCTCACGGCCCGTTACCTTTGACACTAGCTGGAAGATGCCAGCCCATAAATCCTTTAACAAAGGACAGCACCATAATATGTGTATAAGGGACCCTTTGCCCCCACATCCCCTCCAGCATAGCGGCTCCAAGCCAGGATAAATGCGGCTCAATTTCAGAGGGGTAAAGTACCATCTGAGTAGAGTTTTCGAATATGCTTCAAGGTGAGATACACATTTCAATCGTTTAGTTGCATATGTGATAGCTGTGGACCACTGCGCTGGGGGGATGCTACGGCCAAGATCCTGTTCCCATGAGATAATGGGTGTGGTTTTTACAAAGGAGTTTTTCTTGCCTAAGAATGTATATAGAGGGCGGATTCCCTTCCACTTGGGTTGTGTCAAGTTCCATTGGCACGGGAGTTCCGCATGTGAATGAACCATTAGCGTAGGGTTTGTGGCTAAGAGGTGGCGAACTCTCAAATACTTATAAAAGTCATTTTTATGTAATTTGAACCTTTTTTGCAGATTTTCAAAGGAGTCAAGATCCTTCAAATTGAGCAAATCCGCCACTGTTACTATTCCCTCCTTTTTCCATCCCTCTAGAGAGAGGTCAGGGATAAGGTATTGCAACGCCTGTATTGGAGTGATTTTTGCTATGGAAACAGTTGTTCTATGATCACTGCCATGGTATCTTTTCCAGGCTTTCAAAGAAGTAGAGAGTAAATACGGGAGGGAATGTGGTGATAGTTCCTTGAAAAGAGAGGCTAACAATATAGCCTTCAGGTTATGGGTAGGGGCAAGTGTCTGTTCAATATGGACCCAATGTTTGGGATTATCAACGACCCACCATTCCCTAAGTTGGTGTACTCTAGTGGCAAGATAGTAATCAAAAATATTTGGAAGATTTAGGCCTCCCACTTTCCTAAATTTGGACATTATTGATTTAGCGATGCGAGGTGGGCCCTTCTTCCAAATAAACTTATTCAGTAGTTTGTTAACAGTGTTAAAGAAGGAGCTGGGAAGGTCCACTGGGAGAATTCTGAATAAATAAAGAAGCTTAGGGAGCACATGCTGCTGAAAGGCTGCCACCCTGCCCAACCATGAAAGTTCCGTTTTCGTTATGTTATCCAATTCTTTCTGGAGATCTAGGAGAAAAGTAGGAAAATTTGCTTCGTACAATTTTGGGATGGTGTGGGTAAGTTGGACCCCAAGGTATTGAACTCCTGATGTCTGCCAATCCCAAGAGTAGGACTGTTTTAACTGGTTCAGGGTATGATTGGATATAAAAAGGGGGAGGGCTTGGGACTTGCTCTCGTTCAGCTTATAAAATGACAGAGAGCCATATGTATGTATGACCTTTTTTAGCTCATGGAGGGACACGGCCGGGTTGGTTAGGGAAAGAATTATGTCATCCGCATATAGTGAAAGGGTGTGTTGCCTATCACCTATCCGGACTCCTGAGATATTCCCATTTTGTCTGATAGCTTGCGCTAACGGCTCTAAGGATAAAATAAAGATGAGGGGGGATAGGGGACACCCCTGCCTTGTTCCATTTGAAAGGATAAAGGGGTCTGACAGTTCCCCATTAGTTAAAACTCGAGCAGCAGGGCCCCTATACAATGCTCCTATAGCTTTGATGGCATCAGCAGGGAATCCCATCTTTTGGAGCACCGAGAAGGCAAACGACCAGTTAACTCGGTCGAATGCCTTCTCGGCATCCAGCGTAAGGAACACCGTGGGTATTCGTAGATTGTTGACTCTATCAAGAAGGTTTAATACTCTTCTAGAGTTGTCAGTGATTTGCCTACCCGCGACGAAACTCACTTGGTCAGGGGCAATCAGGGACGGGACAATCTCAGCCAACCTGTTCGCCAACAGTTTAGCGTATATTTTCAGGTCAGTGTTGAGGAGGGAAATAGGCCGGAAATTTTGGGGGGCGGTTGGTTCCTTGCCAGGTTTTGGCAAAGTGACAATAGTGGCCTCTAGCATCTCTTTGGGCATATGACCATCTGACATAGTTCTCAATAGGGATGAGTGTAGGTGTGGTCCTAGGATCTCTGAGAAGAGTTTATAGTAGGAGTTAGACAGGCCATCCGGGCCGGGACTCTTTTGATGGGGTAGTTGCTTAATAATACGCAGTATTTCCTCCAGTGTGAAGGGCATGCAGATTTTAGTTTTCTGTTCTTCAGACATGGAAGGCAATGAGAGGGAGTCGAGGAATTTATCTATGTCCTGCTCAGAAGGTTGAACCACCTCCTTATTATCAGCTAGGTTATATAGTTGTGAGTAAAAGGACATGAAACTGTTTGCAATTCCTTTTGGGTCATATATTTTATGGGTTTTTGAGAGGTTCCAGAGAAAGGCGATCCGGGAATTTTGGGCCTTACATTTGATTCTATTGGCTAGTAATTTCCCAGCCTTATTTGCTTGTGAATAATACATAGCTTTCACTTTTTTCAGGGACATTTCATATTTATGCAGCATGTGCTCCCCCAGCTGAGCCCTAAGAGAGCGAAGCTCCTCCGAGTGGCTAAGAGTAGGAGATGCTTTATTCAGAATCTCCAATGCACGGATTTTGTTCATTAGATAAGTAGTGAGGTGTTCCCTTTTCTTTTTAGCTCTGTGCCCAAGCTTAATAAAAAAATGCCCCTAATATAGGCCTTGTGTGCTATCCAGGTGATAGATGGATTATCTACTAGGGATCGACCGATTATCGGTTTGGCCGATATTATCGGCCGATATTGAGGATTTTGAACGTTATCGGTATCGGCATCTATTTTGCCGATATTCCGATAACGTATTGGGAACACAGAACGCGCTGCTCTCAGCGCGTTCTGTGTTCCCTCCGCAGCACAGGGGAGAAGGAAGCAGTGTCTCCTCCCCCTGTGCTGCCGCTGCCGCCAATAGCAGGAGAGGAGACAAGAGGAGGGGAGGGGATGTGGCCGCTGCGCCACCAATGAAGATGAGTCTTTCATTAATTCATATACAGGAGGCGGGAGCTGGCTGCAGAATCACATAGCCGGCTCCCGACCTCTATGAACGGCAGCTGTGGTCCGCGGTAGTTAACCCCTTAGGTGCCGCGGATCGCAGCTACCGTTCATAGGGGTCGGGAGCCGGCTATGTGATTCTGCAGCCAGCTCCCGCCTCCTGTATATGAATGAGAGACTTATGTTCATTGGTGGCGCAGTGCGCCCCCCCAAGCCCTCTAGTATTAATCATTGGTGGCGCAGTGCGCCCCCCACCCCCATCCCAATAGTAAAAACATTGGTGGCGCAGTGCGCCCCCCCCCCCAGTATTAATCATTGGTGGCAGTGGCCACAGGATCCCCTCTCCCCTGCTCCTCCGATCGGAGCCCCAGCAGTGTAAGCCTGGGGCTCCGATCGGTTACCATGGCAGCCAGGACGCTATTGAAGCCCTGGCTGCCATGATAATCTCCATGCTGCTGTGTGCACAAAGCACAGAGCAGCAGGGACAGTGTGAGGTCTTATTCACCCTGATAGAGATCTATCAGGGTGAATAGGACAAGGGTTCTAGTCCCTAAGGGGGCTAAAAGTTAGTAAAAAAAAAGCCCACAAAAATATTAAGTATAAATGAAAAAGATTTTAAAATAAAATAATACACGTTAACAATAAACATTAATTTTCAGCAGATTTGTGTAGGAAAAAATTTTTTTTCCTCAAAAATAAAAATACCCAGAATATCGGTATAAATTATCGGCTATCGGCCTGAAAGTTGACAAATTATCGGTATCGGCCCTAAAAAATCAATATCGGTCGATCCCTATTATCTACTGAGTTAACATTGTTCTGAAAATATTCAGAACAGTTTTCACCTCTAGCTGGCAATCCAGGTCGGCCAGTAAATATTCATTTAATCTCCAAGTCGGGTTCGGAGGGCGGTTATACTCTTCTGAGATTATCACTGAAACGGGTGCATGGTCTGACCATGATATGGTACCTATTTCGGAATTTGTGATAGACAGGAGTGAAGCTCTGTCCACCAGCACAAGGTCTATGCGGGAATACGACAGATGTGAGGGAGAGAAATACGTGTAATCACGCTCCGAGGCATGGTGTAGGCGCCAAATATCGTATAAGGCTATTTTGGAGAGTGTGCCCGTTAGTGTATTAGAGTCCCTTCTTGTGAGGGAGGATGAGTCTACAGAAATATCTGGGACTATATTAAAATCTCCACAAATAAGGACCCTCCCTTGCTGAATGGATTGGACCTTATTCAGGAGCTTTTGAAGGAAGCGTTGAGGATGTGTGTTGGGTGCATAAAGACTTACCAAGGTGTATAAGACGTTGTTCAGATAACATACGTGAATAATATACCGCCCACCGGAGTCGACACTGGAGGATACCGCAGTATACGCCACCGTGTTTTTGATTGGTAGCAGCACTCCTCTTTTCTTTTTGGTGCAGTGAGCCTGGAGGATAACTGGGAAACATCTATGTTTAATGCGGTCAGCATCAGCAGCTAAAATATGTGTCTCCTGGGCACAGAAAATGTCACACTGCAGGGAGAGGGCCTCCCTCCACATCAGGTTGCGCTTATAAGGGCTATTTAGCCCCCTAACGTTTAAAGTGCTAAGCTTTAGTACCATTTTTAATCGTCAGAGCTTTTGGCGCAAACAATATATCCCGATGCGGAGGGAGGCACAACCCCAGCAGCCAAGGATGCACACCAGTAAGTATAACATAGCATAGAATTCTGCCTAGAACATAAAAAAAAGAAGAAAGGTGAAAAGGTGAAAAACGAAAAGTGAGACAAAAACAATGACTGGGAGAACATAACACATAGTAAGGCACTGATTTGTGCCTTAGCACTTTTTGGGGGATGAGTCCTGCCAAAAGCCAGAACAGAGGCTAGTAGGACTGCTGCTCCATAACATTAGAAGCAGAAAAGATGTCCCCTTTAATGTGTTTTCTTGCGTCGTCTATTCTCCACCAATTGCCAATCTCCATAACTATGGTGATGCCTAGGAGCCTCAGGATCATGAAGGGGTTCCACTGTAATGTTCTATGAAGCGAGAGTTGCTTTTCCTTCAGCTACTGATCGGATCACTACCATTGAGCCCTCCTTGTGAATTAAAAGCTTTACCGGAAAACCCCACCTATAAGCGATGGAGTGTGCTCTCAAGGCAGTAGTGATAGGGGCCAGGGATTTCCTAAGCTGTAGTGTCGCTGCTGAGAGGTCCACAAATAATTTCACCCCCTCATATGGGGCCGGGAGAGTTCCCAATTTCCTTGCGGCCGTAAGGAGTTGCTCCTTAATGTGAAAAAAGTGCACCCTTGCTAACACATCTCTTGGAACATCATCCGGCAGGTGCTTAGGCTTGACAATCCTGTGTGCTCTGTCGATTATCAGATCACTTTCAGCGCTGTTAGGTAGGAGCAAGCGTATCAGCTTCTGTATATATCCTGTTAATTCAGACGTGGTTACATCTTCTGGGACTCCCCGCATTTTGAGGTTGTTCCGGCGGGAACGGTCCTCTAAGTCCGCAATTTTGGCTTTAAGTTGGGTGACTTCATCAGAGAGGAGCTCATGAGAGTCGATTAAAGTGTTATGGGAAGAGGCAAATTCGCCCATCTTCGTCTCCACATGTTCCATCTTATCCCCCAGCTCTGTTACTGTAGCCTGGATCGGGACTAGTGATTTAGCTATTTGTGCAGTGATGGAATGGTGAAATGCTAGAAGCATGTCCTTTAATAAAGTTCCAGAGGCTGGTTGGTCTGATGTCTGCAGACTCTCAAGCGCCTCTTGTATAGATGGGGAACCCGGCTGACTCCCAGATGGGGTTGTACACTCACCGGAGTTGCTGGGGCCTCGATACCGTGGCCTCTGTTTGTCAGGGCTGGCGGACGGTGAGGTCTGGGTAATGGCGTTCTCAGGAGGCGCGGGAAGGTCTTCCACCATCCTTCTATGCTCTCTATGTGAGGCTGCAGCTGGAGGGGATTCCACAGGAGGGGTGCTGGATGGAGTATGCTGTTGCTGGTGACTGGACGGAGAGTGCGCTCCTGATGAAGAAGAAGGACTGGAGCCCGGTGTGCTGCGCGCTTCTTCTCCGCCGGCGCCATCTTTGATCTTCTCCTGGGTGAAGTAAAAGTTAAGTTTGCCCTGTTTTAGGCTCTTCTTGCCTCTGGTCATCATGGAGGCATACAGGAGCTTGGAGAGATGAACGGGTGGCACTTTGGTGGATGTGAATGGGGTTTAGCAGGACTATAACGCTGTAATGGAGCAGGAGCTCAGGTTCATGCGTCCATCTCCCTCGGCTGCTTGGCCACGCCCCCCCCCTTTGATCACTTTTTATTAAATTTTTTTGAGGAGGAGTGAAAAAACATTGAATATTAATTTTTTATTTTCAATTTTTTATTACAGGGTTTGTAAGCGGGATAAATAAATTTCTATTTTAATAGTTCAGGCCTTTTTGGACATGGCTTTACCTAATTATCTTTAGTTTATTATTGTTTGTTTTTAATATGGGGAAATGGGGGTGATTTTTTTTATTTAATTTGTTTTTTTTTATATTTTCCCTAGGGGGCTTAAAACATGCAATCATCTGATGGCTTCTCCAATACACTGCAATCAATTACCATTGCAGTCTATAGTCACAAGCAAGGCTTGGTAGGATCTATTGCTGTGGCATCCTCGGATCCTTCCGAAGGCTGGAGGCTACCACAGTGAACGAACGGCTCCCCCATTCTCGGCGTGGGGTAGCCGTTCGGGCCCCGACAGTGCAACTCTCCTGGGGAAAGTCCTCTTAGATGCCGTGGTCACAATTGACCACTGCATCTGAAGTGTTAAGTGTCTGTGATCAGCGTTATCCACTCTGTCGTACTTTAAAGCGACAACCAGCACCGTACTTGTACAGCGCTTGTTAAGGGCATAACACAGCTAGCACCTGCAAGTGATGGCGCAGGCACAGCTCCTGTGCACTTGCCATCACAGTGCTGATCTATTAGGGCCCAATCACACAACTGATTTTGAAAAACACACTTAAAAAAATCAGCGTTGAATCTGCTATTTTTTTTATTTTTTTTGTTTGCGTGAAAAATTTAGTTTTTTTTTTTATGCTTCACATTAATTTCAGTGGGAGATTCAGCGCTTATTCTGCCCCAAAATAGGGCATGCTGCTTCTTTTTTCCACTTTTTTCCTCTTTTCTTTTTCCGCTTGTAAAAAAAAAAAAAAAAAAAGCGCTGCTTCCCACTGAAATTAATAGGAGGCTTTTTTTATGTGTTTTTGATGCTCCAAAACCAGCGCCCAAAAACTCTGTGAACGGGCTCTTACCGAGGTACTTGAAGTGACATGGCAGTATAGACCAGGGTGGGAAAAGATTAAATCCGCTTGTACATCAAGCTGTGACTGTGAGCAACCACTCAAAAATGTAATTATTTTCCGCTTGATGGGTTATTCCCATCTTGTTTAAGAGGTGGCATGTCACAGTCCTTTCCTTAGTAATATGCTTTCACTTTACAAGAGGGGAATACAGCTTTATAACTCCCATTGGCAGCATATTCAAAATAGCAGCATTCTGAGTAGGGTTGGGCGATCACAATATATATTGCGATAAATACCCATTTAGAAGAAAAAACGCACAAAACATGTACTCCTGTTTCAGGTCTTTAATTGTAAAGTATAAAAACTGAGAAAAAGTTGTGGAATGAATGAGATGTGACCTCAGGACTAGGGGTGGACTGGGAACCATGTTGTTGATGAGATCAAATTGTTAGAAGGTAGGGCAATACAATTAGACAGCGCCAGCAATACCATAGTGCAGCAGAAAATACTGCCCCAGCAGAACCGAAAATTCCACACTGCAGCAGAAAATACTGCCCCAGCAGAACTGAAAATTCCACAGTGCAGCACAAAACGCTGTCCCAGCAGAACCAAACACCACAGTGCAGTACAATACACGGTCCCAGCAGAACCAAACACCACAGTGCAGCACAAAACGCTGTCCCAGCAGAACCAAACACCACAGTGCAGTACAATACACTGTCCCAGCAGAACCAAACACCACAGTGCAGTACAATACACAGTCCCAGCAGAACCAAACACCACAGTGCAGTACAATACACTGTCCCAGCAGAACCAAACACCACAGTGCAGTACAATACACTGTCCCAGGAGAAACCAAAAACCACAGTGCAGTACAATACACTGTCCCAGCAGAACCAAACACCACAGTGCAGCGCAATACACTGCCCTAGCAGAACCAAACACTACAGTGCAGCGCAATATACTGCCCTAGCAGAACCACATCTCACAGTGCAGCACAATACACGGTCCCAGCAGAACCAAACACCACAGTGCAGCACAATAATACTGTCCCAGCAGAACCAAACACCACAGTGCAGCACAATATACTGCCCTAGCAGAACCACATCTCACAGTGCAGCACAATATACTGCCCTAGCAGAACCACATCTCACAGTGCAGCACAATATACATTTTTGAAATAGATTTAAAGCAGTTGCCTGGGTTACAGATATTGACTCTGTCATCGCAATTTATGTGATTCCCTTCTTCTTTTAATTGATTTGCCACCATACAAAAGTATAAGTATGTGCATGCTATACAGCTTTTATAATGAGACCAGACACACTAGGTGGTTTCATGGGAAAGCACTTCCTCATCCCCCTGAGCAAGACCCTGTTTATTTGAAAATACATTCACATATATAGCAGACATGACATCACAAAAGGGGTGTTCCTTAAGAAGAGACTATTGGCTCCTTAACCTGATAGGAGTGGTTTCAGCAACTTCAACTCTGAGTTCATAGGTAGATTTGAAAACTACAACCTAAACTCCCCCTTGACCATAAAACAAAGAATGCACACAAGGCTCATACATCTAGTTTGCTGCCATCTAATGGACAAAAATGTGTACAACAGAATGTAGGGAAATAAAATCCATCTCTCACTAGGATATGTAATCAGTATCAGATTAGTAGGTGTCCGACATCCGGCACACCCACCAGCAGACGTGGCACCAGAATCTTTACAAGGTGTGGAGCTGGAAGCATAAAGTTCTGTACACTGTATAATTTCACCTGCCAATGTACTGAAGCCCAGTTGCCATTCCCTTTCGTGGGAGTTGAGCTTCAGTACAGATGCATGGCCGATATACCATGTACAGAGCTGTGACCTGTTCACAGTATAATTTCTGGGGCTGCCGGAATCAGCTGATCAGTGGGGGTGTCGGGAGTCAGACCCCACCGATCTGATATTGATGACATATCATGAAAATAGGTCATCAATATCTGTAGCCCGGACAATCCCTTTAACGTGCTGTGAGTGCAGTGGCCTTATTTGTGTAATATACACACACTATTTAATGCACACAACAGCTTATTCTGAAAAATCACCTGGAAGATAATTAGATATTTTGAAGATGTTCTTCAGGATCCCAGCATTTGAGGCCTGTGTTGTCAGCTACCTGATAATCTTTGTTTGTAATTTGATTAGTTTTTTCAGACTTCCATAGATTCCCATTAATAACCCAGTGGGTGTCAGCATAACTTCTAATATTACAAAGGGGTGAAGAACAATGTTAAAGCCCTGAATAGAGCATTTGTTCAAGCAACAGACTATACACTCATCCACCAATTAGTTATAACTAGTGTTGAGCAAACTTCTTTCAAGTTCGGCATACAAGGTTCGGGTTATCTAAGAATTCCGTTATGTATTCTGCTACCACGGAGCATAATTTATGGTCCGTGGTAGCTTAATCCATAATGGAATTCTGAGATGATCTGAACCCGAACCTTGTACACCGAACTTGAAAACAGAAGTTCGCTCATCCCTAGTCATAACATTAGAACATTTAAAATTGTGTAGGTACTCCTCTTAGCACCAGTACAGCTCTAAACTGTCGAGGCATGGACTTCACAAAACGTCTGACTTTGTCCTGTGGCATCTATTACCAAGAAGTTAGCTGAAGATCTTTTTAAAGTCCTGTGAGGTTTGAGGTAGGGCCTCTATGGATCTAATTATTTTTTTTCTAGCACAAATACTCAATCAGGTTGAGAAATTAGAGGCCAAGTCAACACCTTTAATTCTTTTCATGTTCCTCAAACCTTTCCTGAACAATTTTTGTATTGTGGATGCATTATCCTGCTAAAAGAGGCCACTGCCTTTGGAAAATATACAGTTAAACATGACTGGGTGTCAAAGTAACATCCATATGAATTCCAGGGCCCAATATTTTCCAGCAGAACATTGCCCAGAGCATCATACTAACCCCGATGGCTTGTCCTCTTCCCATTGTGCATCCTGATACCTTCCACTCCTTCCAAGGTACTCAATGCATCTGGCTGTCCCCATGATGGAAAATAAATCATGATTCATCAGACCAGGCTATCTTCTTTCATTGCTCCATGGTCCAGTTGTGATGCTCACGTGCCCATTGTAGACACTTGGTGGTGGGCAGGCGTCCGCAGGGCTTGTGCAGTCCCATATATAGATGCAATGCATCTTTCTGTGTTCTGACATTGTGACAACCTTTTCTATCATAGCTAGCATTAACTGTTCAGTAATTTGTGCTACAGTAGTTCTTCTGTGGGATCAGACCAGATGAGCTAGCTTTGAATGTGTATCTCCTTGTGAACCTAACATTAAAGGGGTTTCTCGCTCGTATAATTGGGGGGGGGGGGGGGGACCGTGGGTATAGCTGCTGCCACTAGGAGGCGACACTAAGCTAGAAAAAGTGTCAGCTCCTCCTTCCAGCTATACCCCCTCCAGCCTGGAGATGGCTGATCAGTTTTTTAGCTTAGTGTCGTAGAAGGCAGACCTCCCTGCACTGCAGAATCAATTCTGCCATTTTTATTTGTTTATTTTTTTTTATTTTTTTATTAATTTTTTACAGGTAGTGGGAACAGAGACACCTAGCCTCTCTGTTCCTCCGGGGAGCATGGCTGGGGTCGGTTCCCCTCCCCGTCTAGCTCCCCCAAGAAGGCAAAGTGGCCCAGGCCAGCCTAGCTCCCCTGCATCCCACCAGCCATGGGGTCACCTAGATTTGCCAATCCCTCCCTCCACTCTAGCTCCCTGCCACTTCTGTGCCAGTAGTTGAGGAGGTGACCCTGTTGGTCCACCGAGGGAGGGTGAAAAGAAGATGGGGTGAGTAGTCAGGTGTCAGCTCTGTCAATCTTTTTCCAGCGGCCTCTGGTGCAAAAAGGCTCCAGTAAAGACCTTTCTCCAAGGGGTGGCTCAGACCATTCCTCCTTATGGCCCCCCCCCCTTCCCTTATTGGGATTTGAATCTTGTACTTGACTCTCTTCAGTCAGCACCCTTCGAGCCTGACGCTGTTTCTCTCTGCCTTCTTTCCTGGAAGGTGGCTTTTCTTGTGGCGATCATCTCCATCAGAAGTGTTTCGGACGGCACTTTCCTGCAGGCAGAATTTTCTTATTCTGCACCAAGATAAGCCTGTGCTTCGCCCCGTGCCCTCCTTCCTTCCAAAGGTGGTCTCCGCCTTCCATATCAACGAAGACCTTGTCCTCCCCTCTTTCTGTCACATCCTAGGGAACAGGCCCTCCACCGGCTGGACGTGGTTCGTACCCTGCGGATTTACTTGTCCGCTTCGGAGTCTTTTCGATGTACTGACTTGCTATTTGTCATTCCTGAGGGTCCCCCAAGGGTCTGGCAGCTTCCAAGGTTATAATTGCCAGGTGGATTCGCTTAGCCATAGCCGAGGCGTATCGCTTCCAGGGCAAGGCACCTCCCCCCCATCCCATATCACGGCTCACTCGACCAGGGCAGTGGGCGCTTCTTGGGCCCGTTTTCGCCAGGCTTCTGCTTTGCAGTTATGCATGGCAGCTACTAGGTCTTTGTTGCACATATTTACCAAATTCTACTGGGTGCATACCTTTGCGTCGCCTGACGCTGCTCTGAGTCACAAGGTTTTGCGCGCTGCGGTGTATTAAGCTCCCGCGGGTGTGCCTTTCCTAGGTGTGTGATTTCTTTCCCTCCCGTGAACTGCTTTGGAACGTCCCACGGTCCTGTGTCCCCCAATGATACGAGCGAGAAAATGAGATTTTTATGCACTCGCCTGTAAAATCTCTTTCTCGCAGAAATCATTGGGGGACACAGCTCCCACCCTTTGTTTGTTCTCCAATTTTGCCGTTGAGGCGGCGGTTGGTTGGCTGGTTGGTGTTATATCATTTTTGGAATCTTCTTCTCCTACTGCTAGTGCACAAACTGATCAGCTCTCTCCAGGCGGGAGGGGGGTAGAGCTGGAAGGAGGAGCTAACACTTTTTCTAGCTTAGTGTCGCCTTCTAGTGGCAGCAGCTATACCCACGGTCTTGTGTCCCCCCAATGAACTCTGCAAGAAAGAGATTTTACAGGTGAGTCCATAAAATCTTATTTTCTCCTTACAGAGTCATGACTTATTGCTAGGATATGCTATCATTTTCTGATCAGTAGGGGCCAGACAGGGATCTTGAATGGAGCTGTGATGCAGTTTATTGCACAAATGGGGACTGAGAGCACTGATTTTTAGGAAAAAACTATGGGGACACTGTGGCCCAGTCATTCTCAGGCAGTTGCACCCTTACCATTCCGGAAATGGTGGCATAACCTAGTTATATGCCTTCACTTTCTGTACACTGTACTCTTTCATCTGTTTTATGATTTATATAATTAAACATTTAATTATTCACATACAGAACCATGTGCTGGACGTGTAAACTAGGCATGTTTACTCATAGCCATATAGTTTATAGTATGCTACGTCATGATAATGTGTTGGGTCCCTGTCAAATCAGCATTTAGACAGAACATCCCCATCGATTGATGCCTATCTTGTGTCATCCAGTACCCAGACAGATGTGCTCCACTTGTAGGTTATCATTAGGGCATTATAGAAGTCACTTATTAAACACCTTTTTACTTATACTGCTGCTGCGCCATGTTGTTGGATGCATTTATTAAGAACAAAAAGACAGTTATCTCTTTGTGCATCTTGTTTTGTTTTTTTTTAACCAATTTTAATGCTCTAGTCACTATAAACCCTTTTTCTTAAGAGTTTACTGCATAATTTAGAAATTGGAGTATACTACTAACTTACCACTAGATGGCAGTAGTATCCTGTGAAAAATTAAATCTACTTTTGTAAAACTCTTTACAGGTTATGTGCTGGCTATATCCCCAAGGAAATCTGTTTCAGGATTTAGCTTTTAATTAGTTGGCAAAATGTTTTAGAATTCATCAAGAATAAGGTGTTTCTGTAATATGGAGCTTTGGATTATATTAATCATTTTTCATCTGTAACATATTGCTGAAACAAACTGATTAAGGCGCTTTGAATTAAGAAGTTTTACCTTACAACATCATAAAAATCATTTTTAGGCAGGCCCTGGGACCCTCACCTTCCGGGACATTTTAGACTTATCTTGAAGATATGCAATAAATGTCCACATTGCAATAACCCTGCAGAGAATTTTTTACTACCTATATCAATAATACATTAGACACAATGTGAGGTTATACAGTGGATATAAAAAGTCTACACACTCCCTGTTAAAGTGTCAGGTTTCTGTGATGTAAAAAAAATTAGACAAAGATAAATCATTTCAGAACTTTTTCCACCTTTTTAATGTGACCTATAAACTGTACAACATTGCTGACACTCTGGTATAAACGGCTGACATCTGTGCAGATGTCAGCCGTTTAACCCTTTCCATACCGCGGTCCGTACAGACAACAGGCATCCTGCTGTCCATGGTGCTGAACAGATCTGTGCTAAAGGCATAGATCTGTTCAGACAAAGTGTAAGTAAAATACAGTACAATACACTATATAGTGTACTGTACTGTATTATACAGACATCAGATCCACTGTATCTTCAAGAACCAAGTGGGTCTGGGTAAAAAAAAATGTAAAAAAATAAAGTGAAAAAAGATTTTAAAAAAAACATTTATCACTGAATAAAAAAATAAAAATAAAAAACACTACACATATTAGGTATCGCCGCGTCCGTAACGACCTGATCTATAAAACGGTCATGTTACTTTCCCCGCACGGTGAACGCCATAAAAATAAAAAAATAAAAACTATGAGAAAATTGAAATTTTGCCCACCTTACTTCCCAAAAAAGGTAAAAGGTAATAAAAGTGATCAAAAAAGTCGCATGTACGCCAAAATAGTACCAATCAAACCGTCATCTCATCCCGCAAAAATCATACCCTACCCAAGATAATCGCCCAAAAACTGAAAAAACTATGGCTCTTTGACTATGGAAACACTAAAACATGATTTTTTTTTTTTCAAAAAGGAAATCATTGTGTAAAACTTACATAAATAAAAATAAAGTATACATATTAGGTATCGCCGCGTCCGTATCGACCGGCTCTATAAAAATATCACATGTCCTTACCCTTCAGGTGACCACCGTAAAAAAAAAAAACGGTGTAAAAAAAGCAATTTTTTGTCATCTTACGTCACAAAAAGTGTAATAGCAAGCGATCAAAAAGGCAAATGCACCCCAAAATAGTGCCAATCAAACCGTCATCTCATCCCACAAAAAATGAGACCCTACCTAAGATAATCGCCCAAAAACTAAAAAAACTATGGCTCTCAGACTATGGAGACACTAAAACATGATTTTTTTTTGTTTCAAAAATTAAATCATTGTGTAAAACTTACATAAATAAAAAAAATTGTATACATATTAGGTATCGCCGCGTCCGTGACAACCTGCTCTATAAAAATACCACATGATCTAACCTGTCAGATGAATGTTGTAAATAACAAAAAACATAGTCCTTGCCCCATCTGTGTGTAATCAGTGTGTCTTTTCGGACCTGCAATTATTTCCCCCTCTCTATGCTGTCATGATAATGCGTATTCTGAGTCGTAGATCTGTTTGCTGTGGGAATAAAATCTTACACACCATGTATGCTGAAGATAGGGGCAAGGATTAGGATAGGGCTCACTGGTGATTGGCTAGAAGTATGGGAAAGGAAGTCAAGACCAGTATAGTTCTGCCAGGACATGCCCCAGACTTGAGGAGAACTCTGGATGCAGGAGCACCACAGCTAGAATCAATATAAGCAGACCAGAGCACTGGGGGAAGCTGGAATGGATCCTCGCACTGTCCCCAGCAAAAGCAGAAGTTAATTTGTGAGAAGCTCTTAAACTCCGTTCGACTTTAAAGAATAAAGTTAAGGTTTTGGAATGGCCAAGTCAAAGCCCTGACCTTAATTCAATAGAAATGTTGTGGAGGGACCTTAAGCAAGCAGTTCGTAGGAGGAAACCCACCAACATAACATAGTTGAATTGTTTTATAGAAGGGAATGGGCTAAAATTTCTCCAAGCCAATGTGCAGGATTGATAAATTACTGGAAACCTTTAGTTGCAGCTATTGCAGCTCAAGGAAGTCATATCAGATACTGAAAGCATACGTTCACATACTTTTGCCACTCAGACATGTGATGTTGGATCATTTTGCTCCATAAATAAATGACAAAGTCTAATATTTGTGTTTGATTTGGTTATCTTTATCTACTCATAGGACTGTGATGGCTAACCTCCAACACTCCAGCTGTGGTAAAACTACGACTCCCAAGATGTACACTTGCTTGGCTGGTCTCAGAACTCCCTAGAAATGAATGGAGCATGCTGGGAGTCGTAGTTTCACCACAGCTGGAGTGGCGAAGGTTAGCAATCACAGTTATCGGATGTGAAAATCTGATGTAGTTTTTATGTAGAAATATAGAAAATTCTGAAGGATTCACAAGCCCCATTGTAGAACAAGAAACTGCATGCAATCTTGTACTGTGGATGTGTATAATGCTTTTTTGATATGATGCATGTTATTTATAACATGGATGTGCTCCACTGGAATTAATCTCTATTCTTTTACTGGTTTCCAGTGGGAGTCGGCTTGGCGGACTTATGACAGTCCTGTGCTTCTTTTATAACCATGGGGAGGTAAGAATGTTACTTTATAGTTCTAAGCTAATCTATTTAGGAGTAAACCACTGCCATGTTTTCTATGAGGTTTCTGTACATTTTTCTAACGGGGACCTGCTGGGCCCTACTATATTCATTTGTTTTTTTATGCCTGGAAATGGTCAATGTGGGGCATATGACGACATTGGGGAAGATTAAAAAAAATTAGTGCAAGAAAAAAATGAAACCTTTATCAATCAATCAGGTTGATGTTTTTATTTCCAGTGGTCCTCTAGAAATCTTTTCTCTATTGCCTCCAGTTTCAGTTATGAAAAATCACCCTCAGCATGTCTTGTATACATCTTAATATTTTTCACTCCCAGGCAGGCATTTTTTTTCTCTGCTAAGGCAGTTATGGGAGCGACTGGTCAGCATCGAGCATAAGTGTAATCAGTGCTCAGCCTGAAAACAGAGAGTCTTGCCCTGGACCCAACGTAAACTTCTGTTATAGTTGCACTTGATCCTAAGTAGTTATTTCTGCCTTCCTAGAAGTGACCTATCACAGAAGAAAATGACTTTTCATATGAAACTTAACTTTTACTTCTAGATATTAAAATAATACCCCACAACATATAGAAGATATGATAACATACTGTGCCAAAATAGAGAAGGCAGAGCCTTACTTTGGACATGTCCACGATAATACCATCCAAGTAAACAAAGATGCAACAACTTACAGTTTGGAGACCGAGGGCTTGGATACAGGACAGGGAGAAATTTTTCCTGATGTATCCCTGAAAGCTACACCTGCCTTAAGGCGGAGCACCCGCCCCGAAAGGGGCGACCCCACCTCTCGGTGGCTAAGCCCTCACTGTCACCTACCCTGCCAGTGGATATAATGAATGCTTGTCCCGACGTCTTTCCCCAGTGACATTCGAGCTGGTTCATCAGGGGACCAAAGGTAAGTAATTCCAGTATTCGTAGGCATCAATGAAAATATCAGAATGATATAGGCATCCTGGTGTAGTAAGGTGCACTCACATAATGGGGAATCAGCCTTAAATAGCTTGAATTTGGCGCTAATAGGAACACCCCTCCTCCTCAACCAGCTAATCGCAAAGCCAGCACAAGCAAATGCGCTACTTCCGGTCGGTGGAACGCACATGTGATTCAAAAACCGGAAGTGCGTAGGCGCTTCCGCCAATGATTCTTCCGGTGCATGGAACGCATCAGGGAGCGTGCACAGGGACTGGGGAGAGTCATAGCAACGATTAGAACAACTGAAGGCAAGTGGAATGGCATATTTAAAGGTATATGCCATTCATAAAGGCTTAAATGTAAGATTATTCAAATAAATACATTTTAGTACAAGGATATCCCTTTTCTTAATAATGGGGTTATATTGGGGGATAGATATATAGCTGTGGGGACACGGAAATAATGTCCCACCCAGATCCCCATCAGAATTGATAACTATGTATATGAACCAATCTCGGTTCGATATAAGGCAGATGATCCTAAGCTTCAAAATAATTTAGTAAGCAGATCACCATAGAAATGGTTAGTCAGAAAAAGAGGGAGAAAAAATACCTAGAAAAAGCAGCTAAATGAAATCTGCTCATTTAATCCCAGGGGATATACCGTTTTAAGGCGATATATCCACTGAGCTTCCTTGCGGAGAATTCTATTGTCCCAGTCGCCACCCGTCGTATGACCTCGGTAACCTGAAATCTAAGGGTATTAACGTCACCATTGTAAACATCTAGCACATGACGTGCGATGGGTTTATCCCTGCGGTTTCTCACATCACCTAGATGCTCACCAACTCGTCTCCTCAATCCGCGTTTGGTTTAAAGGACAGCCACAGGTACAGAGATAGATGACTCTCTGTGTGCGGCAAAACCGGTCACGGTATATGTTATCCCCGTACTGTTGCTAGTGAATAATTTAGACTTCAAAATGAAGGGACAACAAATGCAATCCCCGCCGCATTTATAAGTGCCCACCGGCTTAGGATTGAGCCATGTTGTTGCTCTTGTCGGTTTTTGATAATGGCTGTGTATCAGCCTATCTCTTAAAGATCTTCCACGTCTATACGTAATTGCTGGTGCGGGAGGGAGAACGTCTTTTACATCGGGGTCAGCAAGAAGGATATCCCAGTATCTCCTTAGGATAGCCTCCCCCCTCTGTGTTTCACAATCATATGTGCCGATGATTCTAATGACATTATTGGTCTTATCTTGGTCATTTCGAGCATTATTTACTAGTAAGGAGTGATGGTTGATTCTACTGGAGTGTTGAAAGGCATCTCTACGGACTTCACTGGGGTATCCTCGTTTTTTAAATAATTTATGCATGTCCGCAGCCTGACAATAGAAGGATTCATATGAGGAAAAATTCCTTCTAAGCTGAAGGTTTTGTCCCTTAAGGATGCCCCGTTTTAGACTCACGGGGTGATAGCTGTCCCACTGTAACAGGCTGTTCGTAGCCGTAGGTTTTCTATAGGTTTCAGTGTGCAGCTCCCCCTGATATTTTGTGATCTGGATATCAAAAAATGCAATACTATCCCTGTTGATCTCATGAATAAATCTCAGATGTATCGTATTGATATTAAGGTGGGTCATAAATTCAGAGAATGAGTCCCAAGTGCCATCCCATAAGATAAATACGTCGTCGATGTACCTATCCTTCTCCTCTGTGATAGGTAATTTTTGTACTTTTCAACTTTATAGTTTTTGTCAGTGATAGCCTTTCCAGAAGTGAGCAAAATGCTCAATATACAGTATATTACATAAGGTCTTATACTGGGCAAAAGTGCTGTTGACTGATACCCTTTACTTCTTTTCTTACATATTTTAATTTGTCCCGTTTCATTTATTTGTTTCTAGTTAAAATACAGATTTAGTCCCAAAACTTAAACTTAGAGGGCATCTGTCAGCAGATTTGTACCTCTAGGAGCAATGGGCTCAGCTCTCTCTGCAGTATTGATGCCCCCATTACACCTAGAGGCTCATTTGCATATATAACAACATCATTTTTCACAGCAATGAGGGAACATATGAACATGGGAGCAACACAGTTGTCTTCAGCTGCCTAGCTCACATGCCACAGGTCAGCTAGTTTCATAGGTACAATTCTGCTGACACCTATATCACCTATATAACTAACAGCATTGCCCACAGAAGACTGCAATCACATTCTAAACAGTAAATATAGAAAAATTATCGCAACATTCTCCAGTAAAAATCTTCTTTATTCCAAAATAAATATTAAAAGCAATATGAGGTCTGATTAGGGATCTTATTTACATTGGGGGTCTGATCTGAGGTCTTATTGGGGGTCTTATATACATTGGGGGTTTGATTGTGGTCTTATTTACATTGGGGATCTGAGCTGAGGTCTAATGATAAATATTTTTCTGTCATTTTCCTCCTCTGCATCTAATAGGGCTTAAAATACGGTGTATATATAAAAAAATATTTAGGGTCGCCAATAAAGTCTAACTTTTGAAACAGATCAATATGGCAGTCCCATTAGAATTGCTTTAGATGCTAACTTGTAATACTTGTTTTTCACATGTTCATTTGTATATGGAAATAATATATTAATAATATATATTTTATTTTTTTAGAGCACGAGAGTAATGTGGACTCCACCTCTACGTGAGAGTTTTTCATACCCATTCCTGGTTCTTCAAATGTTCATCTTGACATATATCCTAAGGTATTTTCCTTTTCAACTTTTTTTAAAGCCTTTATGCACGCGGCCGTTCTGTGCAATGGGGACCGCAATTTGTGGGGGCAATGCACGGGCAACATCTGTGAGGCGGCCAGGATAGATCGAGACCCATTCAGCTTGAATGGGTCCGTGATCCGTCCGCACCGTAAAAAAAATGGAACATGTTCTATTTTTTTTGCGATGCGGAGCCACGGATAGAAGCACTCAGCAGTGCTTCTGTGGGGTTCCGCTCCTTCGTTCCGCACCGCAGCTCCGGATTGCGGACCCATTCAAGTGAATGGTTCCACAACCGTGATGCAGGGAGCATTGCGGACCCGCTGTTTGCAGGCCACAATACGGCAACGGCTGTGTGCATGAGGCCTAAGGGACATGTTTTAATGCTACCTGCCACCCAGACAGGCACCTTCTTTTTCACATCTGTGGCCCTGGTGGAATTGTGCTAAAACGAAATATTGTGTACTGCATATGACCCTCAGTGAGCATAATAGGAGTCTCATGACATACTGTACTCTTCTACCGTCCACTTCAATCCGTTTCTACTTCTCCCGCAGAAAAGTGCTAATTTCTTGTTCATGAATCCCACTCTAGGATAGATGCAATCCTTCTAGTTTCCTCTCTTTATCCTAAGGAATGAGACTCTGCTATCTATCTCATAACCGTTAGTAAAACCTATGAGTTTCCCAGAACCTTGCAATCTTCACTGAACCTCTGCTCTATCTGCAGAACAATTGACTTAACTTAATGGACAAGAACATCAAGCAACGCAGTCTTGTTATGAACAACCTCCAAAGCCGTCATGAGGGACATGTAATTAGTTATGTTGAATTACATCATTGAAAGCATAGGGAATATTTCAAAACTACACAGGCGCAATTAAAGGGGTTTTCCGAGATTTCATTACTTATGATCTATCGTCTGGATAGGTTATCAGTATCTGATCGGTGGGGGTTCGACACCTGGGACCCCCACGAATCAGCTGTTTGAGAAGGGAGTGCCCCTCGCAGAACCGCCGCAGCCTTCTCTCCGCTTTTCTTTTGAACTGAATGGGACTGAGTTGCAAAACCAACCACAGACACTATACAATGTTTGGTGCTATGCTTGGTGAGCACAGAGAAGGCTGCCGCACTCACAGGAGCGCTGGTGCCTTCTCAAACAGCTGATCAGTGGGGGTCACTGGTGTCGGACTCCCACCCATCAGATACTAATGACCTATCTAGAGGATAGGTCATCTGTATTAAAGTCTCGGAAAACCCCTTTAAATCATATAGACAATCCATCCAAAGACAATAAATTCTGGCCTCTTGGTAAAGTCTATTTAAAGGGGTTATGCCACGATTTATGTAAATAATTAAAATCAGACATCGTATAGTACATGACAATCGCAGATGCAGAAATACAGAGAGCCATAGTACATTCCCATAATAACAAAACACCAGGAACTGATGGTTTCATAAAATTCTCCGTTATCCAAATAAGCTATATAATGACATCTATAAACATGGTGTCCATCCAGATGGCTGTACAGTACAAAAGCCCACACAATTTTAACCCCTTAACCTCAAGGGACCCGCTGTACCTCAGTCCTTTAGGCTTATAGTGCTTATGAGCCAAGACTATAAATTGTTGATAAAAGTATTTGCCCCCTGGTTGCAGGGCATCTTGCCTAATATATTGATTGATGTGCAAGAAGGATTTATTGGACAAAATCCACCCCCTCATTAGATGTACCAATGTTGTTACAAAAACAAGCTCTGTTGGAAAAACTAGCCTTAAGGGAGTTGTCTGCCTGTTAAATAAAAGTAAGGGTTAGAATGGCTTAAAGTAATATTGACCAATCCCCTACCGCTCCTATTCTGACACTTCCCGGGTCCTCCTCCTTTGTCAGTACTTTCTGATCCTTACGACTTGGAAATGTGACTGCTTAGCCAATCACTGTGGTTGATCAGTGCTATATACACCGCCGTGGCCAATGTTTCACTGAGTGATCACATTTCCTTTTTCAGGATGGCCAGGGAAGCATTGGAACAGGAGCAATATTGTTAATTAGCAGCCAGATAACCTGTTAGGTTAAAATGCTTAATCACTGTATAAGCAAAAAGTAATTTTCGGGTTGATTATAGTTAAATCCATTATTATAAACATTTTTAGATTATGGGGTCATTTATTATATTGAAATACACCTATATTAGGTGTATTTCAGGCGCATATGGTGGCTCAACCATTAGTTGCGCTGCAATCTGCGACTTTTTCCTGCTCATGCCAGGTCTACAATTGTGGGCCGGGAAAGGAATTCCAGTAGGCCCGTCTCATTCGACATTTTCTGCGGCTGGTTTAGGCGTAGAAAATGGTCTGATTGTAAGACGGCTAGGAAGCTGGCTTACATTTAGACTGCCACTGGAAGTGCCAAAGTTACAGAGAGGCTGGCGCCTCTTCATTACTTCGGCGGATCCACCAACAGTTATGGGGCTTTATTAAGACCGGCGTCTAAAACGACAGTCTTAATGAATGACCCTCTATGTTTTTATACCCATTATTACTTATTAAAAATATGTTTATATGTGCAGGAATAAGGTTTGTATAGTGCAGTGTGCTGTTTGTATTGACCATTTCTGGTGTGATGAGCCAGCGTCTCTGCATTTTAGAAGAATTCCCAGACGTGTGACCTGCACCCATCTGACATTGGTGGCAAATCCTAGCGATATGCCACCAATCTTCGAGGTGAGAAAACCCCTTTAACTGGTGATAGAAGCTACAAACAAATACATAACCATTCCTGCTCTAAGCAAGAGTCTTCTCATTCACAAACGGCTAAGGGCTCTTTCACACTTGCGTTGTCCGGATCCGTCGTGCACTCCATTTGCCGGAGGTGCCCGCCGGATCCGTAACAACGCAAGTGAACTGAAAGCATTTGAAGACGGATGCGTCTTCAAAATGCGTTCAGTGTTACTATGGCACCCAGGACGCTATTAAAGTCCTGGTTGCCATAGTAGTAGTGGGGAGCGGGGGAGCAGTATACTTACCGTCCGTGCGGCTCCCGGGGCGCTCCAGAATGACGTCAGAGCGCCCCATGCGCATGGATGACGTGATCCATGCGATCACGTCATCCATGAGCGTGGGGCGCCCTGACGTCACTCTGAAGCGCCCCGGGAGCCGCAAGGACGGTAAGTATACTGCTCCCCCGCTCCCCACTACACTTTACCATGGCAGCCAGGACTTTAGCGTCCTGGAAGCCATGGTAACCATTCAGAAAAAGCTAAACGTCGGATCCGGTAATGCGCCGAAACGACGTTTAGCTTAAGGCAGTATCCGGATTAATTCCTTTCAATGGGCATTAATTCCGGATCCGGCCTTGCGGCAAGTGTTCAGGATTTTTGGCCGGAGCAAAAAGCGCAGCATGCTGCGGTATTTTCTCCGGCCAAAAAACGTTCCGTTCCGGAACTGAAGGCATCCTGATGCATCCTGAACGGATTTCTCTCCATTCAGAATGTATTGGGATAATCCTGATCAGGATTCTTCCGGCATAGAGCCCCGACGATGGAACTCTATGCCGGAACCCAACAACGCAAGTGTGAAAGAGCCCTAAAAAATATCTTGAAAACGTTGACCTCAGTGGTTATGATAGTAAGGAGGCACTTCATCCATCCTGAGATATAAACAAAGGACTGGTGGGGGGAAGCGGGATGACTGGAGGAACTCTTTAGATGGGTACTATTTTATTTATTTATTTTTGCATTTTATTATTTGTTTCTACGTTTTTGAACACCACCATTAAAATTAACCTTTTTAATTAGATATCATTCATAAGCTGCTCCTACTGTCTGTTTTATTTCATAACACCTGAATATTGTAACTTTTTTCCTTAAATTAAGCTCATATTGTAGAACTAGAGCGTTATATGTCATATTAAGAAAATGTCAAAGTGCAAATTTGCAACACAGTAGCCAAATATTTGCTTATTTTAAATTTTACTTCTAGTTAAGTGTTACTGTTCATTGTCACTTTAGCAATCGTTGGTGACTGCCATGCAAAGTCTGCTGAATGTGTGATTTATTGTTGGAAATGCATAAGTAGACATATTCTGCGCTACTTTTAGCATGACGGTACAAGAACTAATTTTAATCTTAAAAATCTATTTCCTTGCTTAACAGAATCTAGGGCAGGAGTGACCTGGAATAAAACAGTTTTCTGATGCGATGAGGTTTTCTAAGTTGGCATGACTTGTTTGACGCTTCTTTGGTGTTTCTCAACATGATTTGGACTTATTTGGCTTGCTCCTCATACTTAATTAGTTATTGGGGGATACACAGACACAGCAGCATATGCTGTAGATTACAAGTTTCAGACCTTTGCAGATTTTTCATAAGGATGCTGCTGTCGGGTAACATTCTTTTGACCAATTTCCATGCTAAACATGGCAGTTCTTGCACTGATGCCATGCCAAACAAAATATAGCTATGATATCTGTTCCCATAAAGAAGTGTATGACAATTCTGTATTAGACTCTGGCTCTTGCATATACTACACATCGGTGAGCTTTCCTGTAGGGCAGGTGATTTTATGAAGTTTTTCCATATTACTTTATTACCCTCCCTAAGTATGCTGGCACACAGTACAGTTGGGATGCCATTGCGATGCAGTTACTGCATCAACAAATATGAATTCACAACACCGTTTTTGAATGTAGTCTGCTGCAGTTAATTACGGTAAATCATTCAGATAATTTCTCCAATGCAGAACACCAGTGTTTAATTGGGTGCCAAACTGGCTAAATTCTAGAACTTGTGTTTTTAAATGTATTTTTCTTGATGCAGTGACTCCATGCAGTTTTCAAGTGATTCACAATTGCACTGTGTGGCAGCACCTTCTTCTCTCAGCAACTGAATGCGCTCATGTACAGGTTAGAGGCACAGCTTGTCCTCAGCCGGTTTGCTGCTGAAAAACCCAATCACCTGATGTTTTAGTGTATTGGGTATTTCTGCAATGGATTGCCACTGCCTGATTATTTCCTGTGTCTGATTATGACCACTGATCATCGATACCGCTGCCCTTCGCGGCACACTAGAAGGAAAACCATAGGTGTCAGTGGTTGGGTGTTATGATCATAAAAAAAATAATAAAATCACATATAGTGCACATTTATTTAAAACAAAAAAATGAATTTCAGCTACACCTGTCCCCCAGGACTGCTAATTCCTGTGCCCATAACCCCCTGAAACGCCTAGAAAACTCCCATAATTTTCCCATTTTGTGATAAATTTTCACAAATCCCAACCCATTCCCCACCCTTTTCAGTTGGATTCAACTCAAAAGTGATGGCAACTATGCATCTCCTAGTGCCCGGGTCAGCAACATCTGGCACTCCAGGTGTTGTGAAAATACATCTCCCATCATGCACACTTGCTTGGCTGTTTTCTGAACTCTCACAGAAGTGAAAGGAGCATGCTGGGAGTTGTAGTTTCACAACAGCTGGATTGCCGAATGTTGCTGATCCTAATTGTTTTGTTTAGCATATCTTCATGCAAATATCTGACAGAACCTGTATCCTGGGCATTTGTGTATTAGAGGGAAGAAGACATTTGCCCTGTGATTGCATCTCTTGCTGGTCACTTCAACATCAGAATGGCTTAAAATAATATAAGAAGTCATTCTGACCCAAGCAATCCTCTGCCACTTCAGTTCCGATATCTCCGGTGGCCCCTTGCCAGTGTCTACTTCTTGGTCCCTCTCAACACACAAAATTTGACTGTTCAGCCAGTCTCTTGCTTAGGCAACTCACTGATGTGGCCAGCAGAGAATCCAGTGAGCAGAGACCAGCGCGGTACCAGGTAGAAAATAAGATTCTCTTGTATTCAGGCATCCTATGCATTTCATATTCTTGCTGAAGTTCCTTCAGGCATATACGGTATTTGTTTATTTCAGTTTCTACATTGCAGACGTGTTCAGTATTCAGTTCACTTTCTACGGTATTTTAACATTGTGCTTTAGTATAATTTAGTTATGTTTTAGTTTTAATAAAAGCCGCTTCGCAGAGGTACTTTCCTGCCTGGGAAATCTGTACCGCCAGCGACTTGGTCCTCTCTACACACCTTTACTAAATTTTACAGGGTGCATTCCTTGGCCTCGGCTGGTGCTTCTCTCGGCCGCAGGATTCTGCAGGCTGCAGTGCAGTGACTTCTATAGAGAGTTGGTTTGGGAGAATTTGTTTCCCATCTTGGGGACTGCTTTAGGACGTCCCACGGTCCTGTGTCCCCCAATGATATGAGTGAGAAAATGAGATTTTTGTGAACTCACCTGTAAAATCTCTTTCTCGCTTGATTCATTGGGGGACACAGGACCGTGGGTATAGCTTGCTGCTGCCACTAGAAGACACTAGGCTGAAAACTGTTAGCTCCTCCCCTGCAGGCTATACCCCCTCCAGCCTGGAAAGAGCATCTCAGTTTGTGCTCCAGCAGTAGGAGAGACCAGAATAAGGTAAAAATCAACAGAAACCTGAACACAGCCATGAGACCGAACCAAACACAAGGTCCCAACTGGCAAAACAGAGACCCCACGTGCCTTACAACTATATGTGGGTGGGTGCTGTGTCCCCCAATGAATCAAGCGAGAAAGAGATTTTACAGGTGAGTTCACTAAAATCTCATTTTCTCGCTCATATCATTGGGGGACACAGGACCGTGGGACGTCCTAAAGCAGTCCCCAGGATGGGAAACAAATTCTCCCAAACCAACTCTCTCTATAGAAGTCACTGCACTGCAGCCTGCAGAATCCTGCGGCCGAGAGAAGCATCAGCCGAGGCCAAGGAATGCACCCTGTAAAATTTAGTAAAGGTGTGTAGAGAGGACCAAGTTGCTGCCTTACACAACTGAGACGCAGAAGCGTGGTGGAGGTGTGCCCAAGAAGCCCCGACCGCTCTGGTAGAGTGAGCCGTGATCCCGGGCGGAGGAACCTTGTCCCTGGAACGATAAGCCTCGGCAATAGCCGAGCGAATCCACTGAGCAATAGTCACCTTTGAAGCCGCCAAACCTTTACGAGGGCCTTCCGAGATGACGAACAGAGTGTCAGTGCGTCTGAAGGGAGCCACCACAGACAGATAAATCGGTGGGAACACGTAAAGGAACGCAAAGCTGTCCCAAGGTGCCACGAGAGCGTCCACGTTGTGTGCTGTTGGATCCCTTGCGCGAGAGAGGAAGCACGGGAGCTTGTGATTGAATCTGGACGCCATCAGGTCCACTTCTGGATGTCCCCACCTGAGGCAGATGGCCTCGAACACCTCCGGATGGAGGGACCACTCCCCGAGGTCCACTGTCGTCCGGCTGAGAAAGTCTGCCGTCCAGTTGTCCACTCCCGGGATGAAGACTGCCGAAATCATCGGAACATGGGACTACTGCATCACCGGGAGACTGTGAGTCCCTCCTTGGTGGTTGATGTAGGCCACAGCTGTGGCATTGTCCGATTGTATCCTGATCGGACGACCCTGCAGAAATGGAGTCCAATGGATAAGGGAGAGATAAATGGCTCTGAGTTCCAGTATGTTGATGGGAAGTTTGGACTCCGATGGAGACCAAACACCCTGGACCGTCCGTGTGGCGAGAACTCTGCCCCAACCGCGAAGGCTGGCGTCGGTTATAATTATCGTCCATACTACTGGAAGGAAGGACTTCCCCGCCAACAGATGTGCAGGCTCTGTCCACCAACTGAGGGCTGTACGCGTTTGGAGGGACAGCCTGATCCGGCGATCCAGAGAATCCGGGGATTTGTCCCAAGATGACTAAATGGCTCGTTGAAAATGCCTCGTGTGAAATAGAGCGAAGGGAATGGCTTTGAAGGATGCCCCCATCATGCCCAGCACCCGCAGGCAATCGCGGATGGACGGATTGCGGCTTTGGAGTAATATGTGTATAGATCTCTGAACGTCCACGCTCTTGTCCAGCTGCAGGCGTACTACGGCTGCACCTGAGTCCAGTATCATGCCCAGGAACCTGATTTGTGTGGTTGGCGACAAGCAGGATTTTCGCCGATTGACTATCCAACCGAAGTGGGACAGAGTACTCAAAGTGATCTGAAGACTCTCCTCGCATTGGGAGACCGTAGACGCTTTGATCAAGATGTCGTCTAGATATGGGAGGAGAGTAATGCCCCTGGAGCGTAGGAGACCCAAGAGGGGGGCTAGTACCTTTTGTGAACACTCTCAGAGCTGTCGCTAGGCCGAATGGCAGGGAGACGAACTGGTAGTGACATGAATGAATGGAAAAACGAAGAAAACGTTGATGAGCGGATGCGATGGGAACATGCAAGTAAGCGTCTTGGATACCTATCGACGCCATGAGCTCCCCCGGCACCAATGAGGCAATCACAGAGCGGAGTGACTCCATCCTGAATCGTTGAATGCGGAGGAAGCGGTTCACCATCTTGAGTTCCAGCACAGGGTGGACATCGCCTTCATGTTTGGGTACTACGAAAAGGTTTGAATAGAAACCCGTAAATCTTTCGTGTAATGGGACCGGAATTATCACCCCCCCGTATGAGCAGGGACTGAACTGCTTGGAAGAAAGCAGCCGCCCGAACCGGGTCCTTGGGCGGCTGGGAGAGGAAGAAACTGTTGGGTGGGATAGACTTGAATTCTATCTTGTATCCTGATGTCACTACCTCTCGTGCCCAAGCGTCCGAAATAGGAGTTCGCCACATTTCCTCATGCTGAGGGCTGTTTCCCGGTAGCGGAACGAGGCTGTTGTGCTCGTGAACGCCAAGCTGGCTGGGGTTTGAAGGATGGGCCCTTTTGTTGGTCCTGATTGGGTGGTCTGGCTGCGGGTGGGGCCGCCGACGAGTGCCCGCAAACCTACGAAAGGACTGGTAACGGGAAGATGTGACCCTAGGACGAAAGGAACATTTCGCCTTGGGTTGCGGTAAATGGGTGCTTTTTCCCCCTGTTGCTTCCGCAATAATGTCATCTAGTCGGGTACCAAAGAGTCGAGACCCGGCAAAGAGAAGTCTTGAAAGAGAAAGTTTGGAGGATGAATCCGCCGACCAGACCATCGTCCCCGCGTCCAAAGCCGCTTCGCAGAGGTACTTTCCTGCCTGGGAAATCTGTACCGCCAAGGACTGGAGTTCCGGTGGAGGAAGATTGGTCGCAAGGTCTTGGTTCAAACGGAGGGCCCACTCCAAAACTGCAGATGCGAAGATCGGGCGTAGGGCTGAACCGCTGGCTGCAAAGACCGACTTAGATAGCGAGTCAATGCGCCGATCCACTGGGTCCTGGAGAGAGGAGCCATCTGCCACCGGAATAGTCGTATTTTTTGCGAGGCGAGCAACCGGCAGGTCTACCTTGGGAGGTGAGGACCATTTTTCCACACAATCTGTTGGAAAGGGGTAGAGCAGGTCTAAACGCTTTGGAATAAAGCGTAAACCTGGTTGGTCCCAAGCTTTTGCGACAACCATGGAAAAATCGTTGTGTACGGGAAAGGACTTAGGGGTCTGCCTTGCACGCAAAAACGACACTGCTTGGTGGCTGGTGGAGGGGAGTTCCTCCTGAACTTGGAAAGTATGCCGGATAGCTGAAATCAGACTATCCACCATAGATGCAATCTGGGAAGACTGCTCCTGGTCCATCTCCGTATCTGAGTCCGCAATCTCACCATCTGATAGTGCGTCACCTAAAATGGAGGACGTCTGAGATCGGGGGGGGGGGGGGGGGGAATGCAGAGGCGTCAGAAGAGGAATGACGACCTGATCTGGGATGCTTGCTAGAAAGCCTGCTCCTGGTTTGTGCGCCTTGCGAAGGTGAGGGCTGCATCGGGGGAGGTTTCTCTACCAAGGGACACAATAATGAAAGGGTGGAATGGGAGGCTTTGGAGAGGTCTTCTACTGCCCGAGACAGGGACCTTGCCCAGTCAGGTTCTCCACAGCCAGAGGGGTCTTGTACTCCTGTGGGTTGTGATAATATGGATGGATGGCTCTGTGGGGCCGCATGACATGCAGAGCATAGTGAGAGTAACTGGCCACGAGGGAATTTTACAGAGCATGAGATGCAGGCATAATAGGTGGTCCTGCAAGGTGCCTGGGGAGGGGTCTTGGGCGGATCGGACATTATGCTTCTCTGTGCTGGAGGGGGTAGCCATCTCCTACCATTAGAAGTCCCAGGTCCTGTGTCCTTGTGGCAAAGGGAGCGATGGAAAGGTCTTCCGGAGTGCCGCGGCGGGAAAATAGGTTCCGCCTCCCCGCGTGATCACGTGAACATGCAGAGGAAACTGCCGAGAAGAAGCCACGCACCAACCCATCCCCCCCCCCCCCCCTCGGCGCTCACATGTCCGGAGCCGCCATTAACCGAAAAGGGGTTAAAATAGAGAGGTTCATCCTGCCAGGTGCCGAGATGCTGCGCAGTAATGAAAGTTTCAGCTGGGAGCCGAGAGTGGGGTGTATGACAGGGAGGAGGCGATTCACTGAGGGATCGCGGACAGTCCTGGTAGATGCGCGTGTACCTCCCCTAGCGCTGCAGCCGTGATGGATCGACCGCAAAGGACTGGAGGTGAATACAGGAAGGAGGGAGATCGCTACCCCAGCAGAGAACCGAGAAGGGGTTAAGGGAGGGTGAGGAGCAGAGGAGGGGGGAGAGAGGGAGAATACTCACCACCTGTCTTCTGTGAACTTCGCCCTTAAATGTAATCCCAGCAGGGCCACCCAGGGACTGCTGGCAGAAGTCATCAGGGGTCCGGGCAGGGTACGGCTGGTGAGAAGGTAGCCCTCTTGCTGGTGGGAAGCAGGGGAGCGAGGCTGTACTGGTCCACTTGTCTTCTTGATGGGGGGGGGGGGCTGGGCTGGGGGGGGTGCAAGGCAGTGGTACAACCGACACCGGCTAGCCTCCCAGGGAGACAGACGCCATTCGAATCTGTGCCCCTTGAACATACAACAAATAAAAATAAAATTGAAAAAGAGCCACCCTCCTACGACACTAAGCTAAAAACTGAGATGCTCTCTCCAGGCTGGAGGGGGTATAGCCTGCAGGGGAGGAGCTAACAGTTTTCAGCCTAGTGTCGTCTCCTAGTGGCATCAGCAAGCTATACCCACGGTCCTGTGTCCCCCAATGATATGAGCGAGAAAAGATAATTTTCTGCTTAATATTAGCAAGAAATCACAGTAATAGTTCCTCCTTTTATTTTATGCATGTTTTACCAAACATGTAGACAAAGGATTAATTTACTTGTAAACATGTCCCCTTTTTATTTGTACATGTTTGTGACTAAGTTGAATGCCAGTCATTCACTTTGTTCATTTAGAAACTTTTTATAAAGGACAAATCAAAATTGAACTCTACACGAGCAATCAAATACATTATTTTAATGCTAGTATTTTACTAAAGCATTGAACATTATTGGTAATAATCTTTTCTGTAGCTAATATGAGACGCACAGGAGTGAGTGAAACCACAGAGGGAGGTGCTCTCAGTAATAAAGGATTCGCCCTTCCTTTGACAAATGAACAATACAAAACAATATACTGGGCACTCGCACTAAACGTGGAAACATACGACAATATAGTAGTTTAAACAGGAAACCACATTCCCCCGCAAAACTAAAGAAATTATGTCCAGGACAAATAATCATAAACATATAATAAAAGAATTCCTCACTTGCAATTCGGATAACGTAATTTACATTATAGAATGCCCATGCGGACGTCAGTACGTGGGAAGAACAAAAAGAACCTTAAAGAAACGCATCTCCGAACATATAACTAATATTAGAAAAGGTTTGGACACACATGCTTTATCTAAACATTTTAAATTGAAACATGACAAGAATCCAAAAGGATTAATATTCGCAGCAATAGATAAAGTAGAGAAAGGATGGAGGGGAGGGGACCATATAAGCAAGATGTCCAGGCTAGAGACACAAAGAATCTACGAACTTAATACTCTAATGCCGGGGGGACTGAACGCAGAATTTGAATTGTTCGGGTTTCTGTGAATTGGGGTGGATGTGCCCCCCTGACGGCAAAACCCCTTTCGGTGTATTTAAGCTGGGGGGTTCGGCCCTTAGTGAGACACATCCACTTATTCATCATACATCGTATTTTCAGAGCCACAGACCACTTAACCCCACATTGTCATTTTCGACATTAAGTGTCACAAGTTGTATTATTTATGTATTATGTATTATTTATTTATTAAAGCCAACAAGAAAGGAATAACATCGCTAGTATTAAAAAGGTGCAGTGTACAATCAAGAAGACAACCAAATCAATAGAACTAACGTATTTTTGAAAAAATAAGGATCGTCAACTACTTCATTCATTTATTCATTAAGTTTTATTACTAGTATCGTCAGATATCGCTCCGTTTTAAGATATACAGTGGAATTTATTGTTATAGATAGTAAGGCTATCAAATGTCTCTAAATATTTAACCGATTATCCCTTGACACACATATACTTATTATACTTATTATTAGCGCTGTGTGCCCAGTAACAATTGGTTATTGAATATATGACCAATATAGATGCATCGCATTTGAATTTAGCGACATTTTTATGGTGCGGGTAGAAATATAGAACTATAGAAATAGTCCAACTATTAAATAGGATGTATTGGTTTATCATTTTATTTTGTTTTATTTCATTTTATGTATATGGATGTCACATACAGATTATTATGGAGTTTGTGACTATTACTCCTTGACAATTGTTATACAGGATGATCCCTTATCTATGTATTACTACACCATGCCGTATGAACGAATATGCGGCTTATATATAGATCAAATTTAACAAAATGACTGGTAATAAGGCAGATCCACACAGAGTAATAAAGCTTTGGACACGCATATCGTACTAATTGCCATCACAAGGTGGAAAATAGGAGGAGCAACACAAAATTGGACAATTGGATAATTGGATTCAGCAGCACATCTTGGAATAAAAAGGCCTTTTGTAAGGGGGATTGTTTATCACTGAGGAAGGGGCAACGTGAAGCCCCGAAACGCGTTTGATGCAAGACCCCCAGCTTACCTACAAACGAACTCCTGTGTACCCATTGCCGCAGTCATTCTAGGTTGGCGCTATAAATCCGGCACGCTTCTCAAGCAAAGAGGACCTGGCACACTGACTCACGAGGAGCCTGTAGTTCTCATATCCAGAGAACAAGCTCTTTTTTCTGCAGAGTCATACCAGTGTGGAAGCAGGCAAATAGAGGCTTGGAGGACATCGGCTCTTGAAAACGCACGGAGCGGTGCCTAGAGCCACATAGACCGGAGGCAGAGATAACCAGAAGGCGAGCAGTCGGAGACACAGAGAACCAGAACCCCAGCAGTGACTTTAACATCAGTAACTACTGAACAGTGAGTAAAAGCGGGACGCCGCAACCAAATACTCACTACAACAGATTACTGCTTTCTTTGTCCTTTGAAATAATCGGAGACTTTTTCCCAACCTACTATCTATTCCCAAATTGGAATGAGACATTACTTATGAAACATCATCGCTGCTATCTTTTATTTCAACTGTACTATTAATTCCTTGTATTTATTGTATCAATTTTAGTCTAACGTTACTTCACGGTTTTTATACCTAATGTATTCATTTTTTGACTTTTAAATAAGCCCAGTGTAGTATATTGTGTATTATTTTATTTTATTTTATATTATTCACATCAAGCTTATTAATAAACTGTTTAAACTACTATATTGTCGTATGTTTCCACGTTTAGTGCGAGTGCCCAGTATATTGTTTTGTAATAATCTTTTCTGGATGACTTTATTGCTGATCTTTCTTTTATATAGCAGTAAGTTACATAAGCGCACCATTATTAAGTGAGCATTTAATGTATCGTATTGTTCTTTTCAATTGCCGAAATGAACAGCACTTGACAGTGTTCAGTGGTTTGCTGTCTTTTTTTTTAATTTTATTTTTTATGTGTCTACAAAGTTATTTTCTCTTCTTTCAATTTCAATAAAATGCAGTCTAACTTCATAACATGATATTTAACCATTTTCATTTATGTTTTATTTTACCTTTTTTATTTTTTAGGCATCTTACCATTTTTTGTTTTTCTTTTTAAGGACGCCAACTCCTGGTCGAAGAAGCATGTTGGTACTTTGTGTTTCTAATATCTGTTTTATGCTTCCATGGCAATTTGCCCAGTTTGTTCTTTTAACACAGGTAAGCCTTCCAACATTGTATATATGATCCAAACCACATCCAAATATCTTGTTTGTATTTGTCTTTAAGTCTGGATGTATATCTTTAGGCTGCAGCCAAACAGGGTGTATATTCCAGGATGGAATTTGTGCATGGATTTTTTTTGTGGTTTGTCAAGGATTTGCAGCAGATTTCAAAGTATGCATTGCAAGGGTGAAAGCCACAGCATAAATCGACATATTGCAGCGTGAAAAGTGCATTTTTGATGTTTGAAGGCTCATAACACCAGATCATTTTTTATTTGAAAACGCGTTGCTGGTGGTTCATCTGGCCAATACAATGTGTAGGTGCTCTAGGTTTGACTGATTCACCCAATCAGGAAGGAAGAATATGCAATAAAATGTACACTGCTCAAAAAAATATAGGGAACACTTAACCAACACAATGTAACTCCAAGTCAATCACACTTCTGTGAAATCAAACTGTCCACTTAGGAAGCAACACTGAGTGACAATCAATTTCACATGCTGTTGTGCAAATGGGATAGACAACAGGAAATTATAGGCAATTAGCAAGACACCCCCAATAAAGGAGTGGTTCTGCAGGTGGTAAACACAGACCACTTCTCAGTTCCTATGCTTCCTGGCTGATGTTTTGGTCACTTTTGAATGCTGGCGGTGCTTTCACTCTAGTGGTAGCATGAGACGGAGTCTACAACCCACACAAGTGGCTCAGGTAGTGCAGCTTATCCAGGATGGCACATCAATGCGAGCTGTGGCAAGAAGGTTTGCTGTGTCTGTCAGCGTAGTGTCCAGAGCATGGAGGCGCTACCAGGAGACAGGCCAGTACATCAGGAGACTTGGAGGAGGCCGTAGGAGGGCAACAATCCAGCAGCAGGACCGCTACCTCCGCCTTTGTGCAAGGAGGAACAGGAGGAGCACTGCCAGAGCCCTGCAAAATGACCTCCAGCAGGCCTCAAATGTGCATGTGTCTGCTCAAACGGTCAGAAACAGACTCCATGAGGGTGATATGAGGGCCCGACGTCCACAGGTGGGGGTTGGGCTTACAGCCCAACACCGTGCAGGATGTTTGGCATTTGCCAGAGAACACCAAGATTGGCAAATTCGCCACTGGCGCCCTGTGCTCTTCACAGATGAAAGCAGGTTCACACTGAGCACATGTGACAGACGTGACAGAGTCTTGAGACGCCGTGGAGAACGTTCTGCTGCCTGCAACATCCTCCAGCATGACCGGTTTGGCATTGGGTCAGTAATGGTGTGGGGTGGCATTTCTTTGTAGGGCCGTACAGCTCTCCATGTGCTTGCCAGAGGTAGCCTGACTGCCATTAGGTACCGAGATGAGATCCTCAGACCCCTTGTGAGACCATATGCTGGTGCGGTTGGCCCTGGGTTCCTTCTAATGCAAGACAATGCTAGACCTCATGTGGCTGGAGTGTGGCAGCAGTTCCTGCAAGACGAAGGCATTGATGCTATGGACTCGCCCGCCCGTTCCCCAGACCTGAATCCAATTGAGCACATCTGGGACATCATGTCTCGCTCTATCCACCAACGTCACGTTACACCACAGACTGTCCAGGAGTTGGCAGATGCTTTACTCCAGGTCTGGGAGGAGATCCCTCAGGAGACCAGCCGCCACCTCATCAGGAGCATGCACAGGCGTTGTAGGGAGGTCATACAGGCGCGTGGAGGCCACACACACTACTGAGCCTCAATTTGACTTGTTTTAAGGTCAGCCGGTAGTGTGTTTTTACACTTTAATTTTGAGTGTGACTCCAAATCCAGTGGCTACAACTCTCCCCAGTCACGATCCTGCGCATGGGCAGATTTGACATGAACGATGCCAGGAGGATTCAATTGCCCATGCGCAGGATCGTGACTGGGGAGAGTTGTAGCCGCCGCCCAGCGAAGTGAATATTGATGAGCTGGGCGGGGCTTCAGAACGGCAGGCTGGGCGCATTTTGAGATGAAACGCCGCCCCATGGGCAGATTGGTGACGAGACAGGCAGGTTATGAAACTTTATATTTCGGTATTTAGAAGGTGGACAGGGGGGATACTTAGATGCTTTTAATAGACTGTATAAGACCTGTAATGTCATATATATATATATATATATATATATATATAACTATATATGCTGATTTGGCCTGTCAGTGTCCCTTTAAGGAACAGACAGGACTACCACAATCAGGACTACATAGAACGACACTATTACAGATCCCCAAACACGATATCAACCACAATATACGAATTACAACCACAGGCAGGAGGATCCACAGAGACAACACCACAGACAATACACACAAGAGGAAAGAGACAGACACGTAGAGGACAACGGAAGAAGAAAATATCCCAACAGATACTAGAAAACTATAACAAAGCAGTAATAAACCTCAGCACAAAAACCCTGACACAATCACAACTTAATCTTCTCAACAAAGGATTAAAATTTGCCCCCACTACAAAAATGGACAAATTTCACACATTTGTTGTTATAGGGAAATTTATTAGAAAACTCTGCCTAAAAAAGTACTTCATGAAAAACCCAATCATACAAAATACGACAAAAGATGAGACACACAAACACACAGAACTAAAACCCAAATCAACCAAATTCCGCAGACAAGAAATTAGCCAGGAAATAGCCACATTTAGAAAATGTGTAGAATCAGACATCAGACGTTTAAAACACAAAAAGATCAGAAACAACTTATCCAACCAAGAAATCCAAGCGATAAAACTACAAATACAGAAAGACATCATTATCCGCCCTGCAGATAAGGGAGGAGCAACCATAGTTTTAGATAAAGAAAAGTATGAACTAGAGTGTCTAAGATTACTATCAGACCACACCACATATCAAAAATTAAGCAAAGACACCATTAACATATACGATCAAATATTGAAAAACTACTGCCAGAAAGGAATAGAGAATAAATGCCTTTTGGAACAAGAAGCACAATTTATCCTAAATACACAACGCAGACTACCGATTCTTTACTGCCGACCCAAAGTGCACAAAAGTCTTGACAACCCACCAGGCCGCCCAATAATTTCTGGCATACGATCACTGACATCGAACCTCTCACAACACATTGACAGACTACTCCAACCAATTGTTAAAAAGACAAAGCATACATAAAAGATAGCACACAGCTGATTAAAACAATGGAAAACATAAAATACAACCCCAATTGGATCCTGGGCACCATAGACGTCCAGTCACTCTATACCACAATAGATCACGAACACGGCTTCAAGGCCATGACCACACAACTAGAAAAAAGTAATGAATTTAAAAAAGACCAAATCAGCTACATAGTTGAAGGCGTGGAACTGATTCTCAGACACAACTACTTCTCCTTCAATTCCGATTATTATTTGCAGATCATGGGCACCAGGTTCGCCCCCAGCTATGCAAACCTTTTCATGTCACAGTGGGAGGATGAGAATATACAACACCGACTGGGGACGGACCTGGTGCTATTGAAACGGTATATCGACGATGTGGTCTTCATCTGGCAAAAGGGTGAACCCGAACTAACAAGATTCCTGGAAGAGATTAATGAAAACCAAATCAACCTACACTTCACAGCCCATACAAACAAAGTTGAAATATAATTTTTAGACGTAAACATCAAAGTACACAATAACAAACTAACATGCTGCACCTTCCAGAAACTTACTGCAAGAAATAGCTTCATCCTCTACTCCAGCTGCCATCTCCCAAGGTGTCTAGAGAACGTACCAGACAACCAATTTAGACGCCTGAGACATAATTGCACCAAAGAGGATGCATTTGAGAAAGAAGCCAAAACTTTAAAAACACAATTCATTGAAAAAGAATGCCCCCTAACCAAAATTGAGTCATCTCTTGCGAAAGTACGAAAACTAGACAGAACTTCCTTCTTCACCGATAACAATGAGAATAAAACTAAACCACAAACAGATGAAACCCCAAATCTCATATTGCCATTCAATACACAACACAAAGATATTGAAAAGATCATTAACACCCACTGACACCACATTCGAAAAGATAAAGTGATTGGTTCTTCCATCTCCATGAAGCCACATATCGTATATACAAGAGCCCCAAATCTAGGCATGAAAGTCGCCCCATCCATCAAAAGACAGGACAAAAAAGAACATTTCTGTGTCATAGCCAGACCCTTATTTCTGATATTTGCGGACTCTATACTGACAGGGAATGTCCCACAGGATTGGCGCATGGCAAATGTGGTGCCAATATTCAAAAAGGGTCCAAAAACAGAGCCTGGAAACTATAGGCCGGTAAGTTTAACATCTGTTGTGGGTAAACTGTTTGAAGGTTTTCTGAGAGATGCTATCTTAGAGCGTCTTAACGGAAATAAGCAAATAACGCCATATCAGCATGGCTTCGTGAGGGATCGGTCATGTCAAACTAATTTAATCAGTTTCTATGAGGAGGTAAGTTCTAGACTTGACAGCGGCGAATCAATGGATGTCGTATATCTGGACTTCTCCAAAGCATTTGACACTGTACCACATAAAAGGTTAGTATATAAAATGAGAATGCTTGGACTGGGAGAAAACGTCTGTAAGTGGGTAAGTAACTGGCTCAATGATAGGAAACAGAGGGTGGTTATTAACGGTACATACTCAGATTGGGTCACTGTCACTAGTGGAGTACCTCAGGGGTCAGTATTGGGCCCTATTCTCTTCAATATATTTATTAATGATCTTGTAGAAGGCTTGCACAGTAAAATATCAATTTTTGCAGATGACACTAAACTGTGTAAAGTAATTAACACTGAAGAGGACAGTATACTACTACAGAGGGATCTGTATAGATTGGAGGCTTGGGCAGATAAGTGGCAGATGGGGTTTAACACTGACAAATGTAAGGTTATGCACATGGGAAGGAATAATGCAAGTCACCCGTACATACTAAATGGTAAAACACTCGGTAACACTGACATGGAAAAAGATCTAGGAATTTTAATAAACAGCAAACTAAGCTGCAAAAAACAGTGTCAGGCAGCTGCAGCCAAGGCCAATAAGATAATGGGTTGCATCAAAAGGGGCATAGATGCCCGTGATGAGAACATATTCCTACTACTTTACAAATCATTAGTCAGACCACACATGGAGTACTGTGTACAGTTCTGGGCTCCAGTGAACAGGGCAGACATAGCAGAGCTGGAGAGGGTCCAGAGGAGGGCAACTAAAGTAATAACTGGAATGGGGCAACTACAGTACCCTGAAAGATTATCAAAATTAGGGTTATTCACGTTAGAAAAAAGACGACTGAGGGGAGATCTAATTACTATGTATAAATATATCAGGGGTCAGTACAGAGATCTCTCCCATCATCTATTTATCCCCAGGACTGTAACTGTGACGAGGGGACATCCACTGCGTTTGGAGGAAAGAAGGTTTGTACACAAACATACAAAAGGATTCTTTACGGTAAGAGCAGTGAGACTATGGAACTCTCTGCCTGAGGAGGTGGTGATGGTGAGTACAATAAAGGAATTCAAGAGGGGCCTGGATGTGTTTCTGGAGCGTAATAATATTACAGGCTATAGCTACTAGAGAGGGGTCGTTGATCCAGGGAGTTATTCTGATTGCCTGATTGGAGTCGGGAAGGAATTTTTTATTCCCCTAAAGTGAGGAAAATTGGCTTCTACCTCCCAGGTTTTTTTTTGCCTTCCTCTGGATCATCTTGCAGGATAACAGGCCGAACTGGATGGACAAATGTTTTTTTTCGGCCTTATGTACTATGTTACTATGTATACTTCGCATTAAAAACATGGCTAAAATTAAAAGGATTCTACAAGTGCAACCAATGTTCCAACTGCAGAATCACCACATTCAAGAGAAAAACTGAAAAAATACACTCTACAACTACTACGTTAGAACATGAAATAAAGGAATTTCTCAACTGTAGCAGCACAAATGTAATTTACATTATCACATGTCCTTGCAATAGACAATATATCGGTAGAACAAAAAGAAACTTAAAAAAACGAATATCAGAACACATAAACAATATTAAAAAAGGATTCGAAAACCACTCGCTCTCTAAACACTTCAAAACACAACATGGACAAGACCCATCGGGCCTATCTTTTGCAGCCCTGGAAAAAATAGAAACAGATTGGAGAGGAGGAAACCATATAGCTAAGATGTCCCGCATGGAATCTAAATTCATTTTCGAGTTCAACACACTAATACCAGAATGCCTGAACGGCGATTTTGATCTGGAGCGGCTGCCTCCGTTTGACTGGCGGTAGGTGTCCGGCTGTTTACCAGCACCCCTACCGACACTCGATACGAGGCCTCCGCCCCACATCACCAAAAACCGCAGCTCCCCAAAGAACAAAAGGACCACATGAGACCCCCTCCCCCCCCAGGCCAATCACCCTCCTTGAAAAGACCCCCACTCTACTTAGAACACCAACCCCCATATATCACTCACCATCCCCTCCCACCTATCGATTGTATTGCAACATCACTGCCCAAGTCATCGAACTATCGATTAAAACACCACACCAACCAAACTATAGAGTTAATACACTACTATTGCACAGACGCTCTGTCCATTCTACACGACTAAATAAGAAAAACCAGAGGAAAGCTAATGTCACTATAAAGTTCACTCCACTTAAATAGCACACTCTGGCCAACATCACACTTCCAAGACATTAAACATAATCCACAATACAACATGCAAATTAACCTAAAAAAAAACCATCAATAGCAGAAAAAACGCAGCGGTACCGCAACATCCTCAACTAAGAACCAAGACAGAAATATCCCAGTAGACAAGAATCTCCCTACCAATAAAGAATAAGGATTAAAACTAAAAGAAAAATGAAGAAAATTGAAGCAAAATGCTAATTGACATTATGAGGGCTATAACACTAATATCTAAGATATGGGAAGTCAGAAACCAACCATACAACCAAAAAAAATTAATATAAAGCCAAAAAAGCGGGGGGGGGGGGGGGGGGGACGCAGCGAAAACACAGGATCGGTAGAATCATGGAATTCTCATCCAAACATGCCAATCCCTAACAGGAGACCACCCCCACATGAAAAAAATAATCTACCCAATCGAAAATAACAAAAAGGAGAAAAGAAGGACGCAACCAATACTATATGGAACATCACGTCCAAACAATCGAATCCAGTCCAGATGTTCGAAAGATCCAAAGACAGGGTATAAAAACCTACAAAATGGCAGTTAGCAGGCTACCAATGATGAAGAAGGCAGCTCAGACCTTCGAAACGCGTATGGTGAATTCCGATTAATCCGGCTTATAAGACTATCCTGGAAGCGCTTCCGGATTAATCAACATTACCCCTCTATTAGATCAAAAAAGATCGCTATACAGCGATCGTGAATCGAAAAAAAGTAGGACACGTGAGACGCCATACAGGTGACGTCACATCCAGGTGGGACGCCGAAACATTGAAGCGGCCATTACAGAGCGCAGTAGGGATGCACGAACAGCCGGGACACTACCTCCTTACCTAGAAGGTAACTCACAGTCAGGGTGTAGCCCTCCTCACCGTGTGGGACGCCACACTAGGTGCAGCACCCTACTGGTACATCACCACCCCTGTCTGCCTATTATTTTCATTACCAGTGACCGGCCAACAATCCCTAACAGGGAAACATTAACAGCAACAGACTCTCATCTTGCTACTTTTTTTCTGCATAATATTTTTTCTGCATAACATTTTTTATAACAGTGACCGGCCAGCAATCCCTAACAGGGAAATATTACAAGTAACAGACTTCTACTTCGCTACATTTTTTCCTTACATTTTTCTTACTTTGTTCTTACTGTTGCGAACCACATGGGTGGGCACCAGCACCCAACACCCAGAGTGACAGCACCAGCACCCAGAGTGACAGCAAATGATTGAAGGTGAACTTTGTGCTGAATGACTATATCTGTACCCCCACTATTGCAATTGCAATTATATACACTGCTCAAAAAAATAAAGGGAACACAAAAATAACACATCCTAGATCTGAGTTAATTAAATATTCTTCTGAAATACTTTGTTCTTTACATAGTTGAATGTGCTGACAACAAAATCACACAAAAAAAATGGAAATCAAATTTTTCAACCCATGGAGGTCTGGATTTGGAGTCACACAAAATTAAAGTGGAAAAACACACTACAGGCTGATCCAACTTTGATGTAATGTCCTTAAAACAAGTCAAAATGAGGCTCAGTAGTGTGTGTGGCCTCCACGTGCCTGTATGACCTCCCTACAACGCCTGTGCATGCTCCTGATGAGGTGGCGGACAGTCTCTTGAGGGATCTCTTCCCAGACCAAAGTATCTGCCAACTCCTGGACAGTCTGTGGTGCAATGTGACGTTGGTGGATAGAGCGAGACATGATGTCCCAGATGTGCTCAATTGGATTCAGGTCTGGGGAACAGGCGGGCCAGTCCATAGCATCAATGCCTTCGTCTTGCAGGAACTGCTGCCACACTCCAGCCACATGAGGTCTAGCATTGTCTTGCATTAGGAGGAACCCAGGGCCAACCGCACCAGCATATGGTCTCACAAGGGGTCTGAGGATCTCATCTCGGTACCTAATGGCAGTCAGGCTACCTCTGGCGAGCACATGGAGGGCTGTGCGGCCCTCCAAAGAAATGCCACCCCACACCATTACTGACCCAATGCCAAACCGGTCATGCTGGAGGATGTTGCAGGCAGCAGAACGTTCTCCACGGCGTCTCCAGACTCTGTCACGTCTGTCACATTGAGCAGACACATGCACATTTGTGGCCTGCTGGAGGTCATTTTGCAGGGCTCTGGCAGTGCTCCTCCTGTTCCCCCAAGGTATTCCGTGATGGGCATGGCTAGTTCCTAGAACATTTTTTTTTGGGCACAAGTTAGTGGAAAATGATTTATTTTTTTAATTTATTTATTTTCTCTTACAAAGTCTCATATTCCACTAACTTGTGACAAAAAATAAAATTTTACATGAACTCGCCATACCCCTCACTAAATACCTTGGGGTGTCTTCTTTCCAAAATGGGGTCATTTGTGGGGTATTTATACTGCCCTGGTATTTTTGGGGCCCTAAAGCGTGAGAAGTAGTTTGGAATCCAAATGCGTAAAAAATGCCCTGTGAAATCCTAAAAGTACTCATTGGAATTTGGGCCCCTTTGCGCACATAGGCTGCAAAAAAGTGTCACACGTGGTATCTCCGTACTCAGGAGAAGTAGGGCAATGTGTTTTGGGGTGTATTTTTACATATACCCATGCTGGGTGAGAGAAATATCTCAGTAAATGACAACTTTTCCCATTTTTTTTTATACAAAGTTGTCAATTTACAGAGATATTTTTCTCACCCAGCATGGGTATATGTAAAAAGACACCCCAAAACACATTGCCCTACTTCTCCTGAGTACGGCGATACCACATGTGTGACACTTTTTTGCAGCCAAGATGCGCAAAGGGGCCGAAAGTCCGACGAGTACCTTTTAGGAGGGCATTTTTAGACATTTGGATTCCAGACTTCTTCTCACGCTTTAGGGCCCCTAAAATGCCAGGGCAGTATAAATACCCCACATGTGACCCCATTTTGGAAAGAAGACACCCCAAGGTATTCCGTGAAGGGCATGGCGAGTTCATATAAGATTTTTTTTTTTTTGGTACAAGTTAGCGGAAATTGATTATTTTTATTTATTTTTCTCACCAAGTCTCCCTTTCCGCTAACTTGTGACAAAAAGTTCAATCTTTCATGAACTCAATATGCCCCTCAGCGAATACCTTGGGGTGTCTTCTTTCCAAAATGGGGTCATTTGTGGGGTGTTTGTACTGCCTTGGCATTTGAGGGTCTCGGCAATCAATACATGTATGGCCAGCATTAGGAGTTTCTGCTATTCTCCTTTAGGCCTCATGCACACGACCGTTGTTTGGGTCCGCATCCGAGCCGCCGTTTTGGCGGCTCGGATGCGGACCCTATTATTTCAATGGGGCCGCAAAAGATGCGGACAGCACTCCGTGTGCTGTCCGCATCCGTGGCTCCGTTCCGCGGCCCCGCTAAAAAAATATAATCTGTCCAATTTTTGTCCGCGCTTTGCGGACAAGAATAGGCATTTATATTGCATTTATATTGCATTTATATTGCCGAAATTGTGGAAGTCAACACGGGCGCCTTCCGTTTTTTGCGCATCCGCGAAAAACGGCACGGTCGTGTGCATGAGGCCTTATATTGAGCATACGGGTAATGAGATTTTTTTTTTTCGTTCAGCCTCTCGGCTGAAAAAAAAAAATGAACGGCACAGATTTCTTCATTCGCATCAATCAATGTGGATGAAAAAATCTCTGCCAAAAAATTAGCAAAAAAAAAAAAAGTGGCGATCGCTAATAAAGATCCAAAAAGCTCAAAAGTGATCTTCATAGCGCTGCAGTGATTTTACGATGTTTTTTGCAGTGATCAGAAAAAAAACATTTCTGTCACTGCGGTGGGGCGGACTGAACGCAAGTGTGCGCACAAGATCAGGCCTGATCGGGCGAACACTGCGTTTTTTGTAGAGCCTAAGGTGACCCTAATGTACTGATATAGATCTGATTGCGATCAGTCTTGATCACTTACAGATACTATATAGTACTAGTTCTGATTAGCGACAGCGATGACGCTAATCAGCGAATAATCAGTGACTGCGGTGCGGTGGGCGCTAACTACCTAGCAAGTGGCTATCTAACTGGCGGTGATAAGGGACCCTTAGGCCCCATTCACACGTCCGCAATTCTGTTCCGCATTTTGCGGAACGGAATTGTGGACCCATTCATTTCTATGGGGACAAACTTTGTCCCGCTTGGATCCGGAATTGCGGATCTGCACTTCCGGGTCCGCACTTCCGTTCCGTAAAAATATAGAACATGTCCTATTCTTGTCCGCTATTGCGGACAAGAAAAGGCATTTTCTATATAGTTCTGGCAATGTGCGGATCCGCAAAATGCGGAAAGCACATTGCCAGTGTCCGTGTTTTGCGGATCCGCAAAACACATACGGACGTCTGAATGGAGCCTTACAGGGGGGTGATCAGGGAGTTTATATGGGGTGATCAGGGGTAAATAAGGGGTTAATAAGTGACAGGGGGGGGGGTGTAGTGTGGTGCTTGGTGCTACTTACAGAGCTGCCTGTGTCCTCTGGTGGTCGATCCAAGCAAAAGGGACCACCAGAGGACCAGATAGCAGGTATATCAGACGCTGTTAACAAAACAGCATCTAATATACCTGCCGCTGGCAGGCTGTAGATCAACTTGTTTACCTCGCGATCCTGTGAACGCGCGTTCATAGGAAATCTCGCGAGATCATGCGTAGATGCGTCCAGGATGAATAACCGGCCGCCCGCACGACGCATCCCTGCGTTAGGCGGTCGGGAGGTGGTTAAAGTAACAAGATATATCAAGTACTCATACTCTTCCATTAAAAAGAATTCAGGTTGTTAAATGTTATCCGCTATCCATAGGATAGGGGATAACATTTATACCAGAGGGGGTTCTACTGCTGAGACCCCCACCAATCACCCAATACCCCTTGGAGCGCCCGAAAATGAATGGAGGGAAAGGTTGAGCATGCGTACTGCGCTCAACTATTTCCAGAAGACTTGAATGAATGCCTGACTTGCCCCTCCATTCATTTCAGGGTGCTCTAAGGAGTACAGAGCTCCAGCTGTCTTACCTGGGACCATCGGGGCATTTTTGTTAATTGGAGAGTATGAGTAATTTAAGTTTTATCAACTTTTATATCAAAGTTTTTACGTTTAGTTTTTTTTTTTCATTTCAGTTATTAGCAAACAGATAATAACGGTTAAAACATGGCATTAAACAAAGTGTTTTTTTTTTGTTACCGCAGCCTAGTGTCAGTTAGAGAACATGGCGCGCACCGCCCTCAGAGCACACCATGTTCTCATCAGCCGGCACAGTGGAAAAAGAGGCAGGGGAGGACCTGGGGCCACTGCTCCACCAATTAATATAATTAACTCCTTAATACAAATGTGGGCGGCGGGTGCTGGCCGTATCACACCCATCACCTGGCCTCAATGACACTGCAGCCCCAGCAGAGTAAACAGCAGGAATGGAATGCGGCTCTCCCGTGGGCAGCGGGCACATTGTTGTGTGGGGAGGGGAGGATGTTTTGTGTTGCCGTGTGACTGACTGCCTCTCAATACCTACCCCGATAGTGAGGCTGTGTGCAGGGCAGGGCTGATCCCTCCCCCGGATGTGTGCATGTTGGTACGGTCTTCTAGGCTGTGCTAGGGTTTGGGACAAGGAATAGCAGCTAGGTGAGAGGCCTCTGGCAGTAACAGAAAAAAAAATTAAAAATCACGAGATTCGCCATTTTTGGTCACATTGTCCCCCCCAATAAATAGGACTTTTCTATTATGGGCCGGATGTTCCATAAAATGCTGAATGAGCACCGCTTTTTTGGTGGTTTTATTTTTTCACGTGGTATTGAGTATCGCAATGCTTTTTTATGGTATCGAAATCTACAGTACCTATGCATCACAGAGCTTAGCTTCTTTCCCTCTATCCTATCCTGCTCACAGATAGAGCACTATAAATCCCTTAACAGGTTCACTTTAACTCTGAAAACATATTTTACTAAAAGTCATGTATTATTTTTCCCTGCTTTTAGTCTTCTTGTAAATTATTTAATGATGAAGATCCTTTCTGGACTGGTTTTCACCAATCATACTTTATGGTGTTAAAAAAAAAAAGTTGTATATTATTCTGCTGCATAGAGATCCAGAGCTGTGCCTAATTTATGCCTGTATTACACTGTCCAAGGGTCGGAAAATGCTCGTTCATGAGGAAATCACATCTTTTATGCAGGCAAAGAAATCATTGTTTGCCGGCAGCAGATCGTACCATCTAATCACGCTCTACTGCCGAGAAATAATGATTCTGTATGGGGACGAGCGATCGCTGCTTGTAATTGCAATGTGAAATAAATGGATGAGAGGCTCGACACCTAGATGGATAGATAACGGCGGGTGCTCTGCCCACTGGGTCACCTACCCAGTAAAAAAGAGAGGAACTATTATAAGGCAAGCAGCAGGCACAACCACCTTCTGGAGAATATAACAGCAATTTAATTTGATAATAATAAAATATTGTATCAGCAATACTAAAATATCATATCAGCAATTCAATAATAAAAATATCATATCAGCAATTCAATAATAAAAATATCATATCTGCAATTCAATAAAAAGCAATTGGATCCAATGGTAAAAAGGAGAATCCAGTAATCAAAACCAGCAGCAATTCGATCCGATGATAAATAATAGCAGCAATGGTCAAGACTAGCAGCAAATAATGTGGACTTAGCAGCAATAGTATACACTGGCAGCAATGGATATTCAGTCCATAATAGATGCTCTGAATGAAGGGACTGTGCAAATAAAATGATATACACACATATGAAGGCCACATAAAAAGGTAGTGTCTCTGATTATATGTATATCAAAGGCCCATGTTCCTTATCTTGAGTAGAAGATCTCCTTATAGGAACAGATAGAGGAAGTCCCACTTTAAATATATAGGGTAATGGGGATCACCGCCAATTATCTGATACAGCTCAGTGTATAGAGTCACATAATACTATACTGTGTTCAACGTTTTGACACGTCTCAATGAGACTCTTACCGCTTGATGGCAACTGGAGTGTCTGTTAGTGGTATCGGCAAGTACTGCCTACTCACGTGTACAATCCAGGGAGCGGAGAGCCATTTACCAGGACGCTGACTTCACGTGTTCGGAGCGCTCCACTGTAAAGCTTGGTGGGTGTGTCTAATGACACGGCAGGTCAGGTGTTCCTGGTGGACAGGTCAGGTGATCAAGTCAGCTGGTTTGCTGTTGTGGTCAGGTGATCCGTAGGTCCTGTAAAGCTGTATTGAGAATCTCTTTTGTGCGCACAATTCTTCTGTCTTTAAAGTACCGGGCCGGTAGTAGTAATATTGAAGTCGCAGTTATTCGCTAGACGCGTTTCGAGGTGACTTGCCTCTTCATCAGTAGCTGATGTAATTGCAATGGTCTGCTTCACTGCCAAGCAGGCGGTTGTCAGGAAGGAACGCTCATCTGCCAGTGTAACACAGCCCTTAGACGCTTGCATCTCTTAATAAATTAGGTGCATCTCTCTCATGATCAAACTAGATCAAGACATAAAACACCAGCCTTGATAAATTTCCCCTATTGTGCTAGATTATGTGCATTGTCCATAGAGAAATAAAACACTGGCCAGTAATAATCCCATGCTACTACGTAATACTTTGCAGACAATGTCTGTCTAATCACACTTATGTTTACATTATTATGTGGTTCACAAAAGTAAGCTGAAATTGAATTCCTTTTTCTGAACTGTCTATTGTAAGTAGATAACAAATCTAGATATTATATTATTGGTGTTTCCTCCCATCTCCTCCCGCCCAGCAAATTAATTTCAAATTATTTATAATGTCCACAACCTATCTTCACCATACATCTCTGACCTAATCTCCCGATACCTCCTCATGAATAATCTCTTCCAAGAAGACGACTTCTCTTCCCTCCTCTTGTCTTCCCCTCACACAGTCGTCTCCAAGATTTCTCATGTGCTCTAGTACTTGCTACCCCAGGACATCAGACTCTCTCTCATCATTGAAACCTTCAAAAGCAGTCTGATAACCTACTTCTTAAAGAAATCCTACAATACAACATGGGTCACATATTGTCTTCCACCCTTGTAGATTGTAAGCATGGTCCTTTCTCTCGCTCAACCAGTATGTCACTCATTTAGTTCATGTTTATTGTACTTGTTGTTTTTATCTTATTTTATACTAAAACTTTAACTATTTTCATGTGTACAGCACCCTGCAATAAATGGCGCTTACTACAAATAATTATTCTTTCTATTTTTCTCCAGATAGCCTCACTTTTTGCAATATATATAATTGGCTACCTTGATTCAGAGAAATTTCTGAACATACTGTATACTCACATGGTAAGTTAATTTTCAGGTAATTTTTTTCTGCATTATTTTTTATATGAAGTTGGTTGAAGTCTAACTTCTTGTACCCCAGGCAAAGTGCTGTGCATCTGATAGTGGTGCCCGGCACTACACATAGCTCTGTCACATTCACTTGAATGGGGCAAAGCTGCAGTTCCACACACAGCCACTGCAAAAGTTACAGCTTTGTACCTGATAAACAATGGAGATGCCTCATTGCTCACCAGAGCATTGCAGACGCTTCAAACTGCTGATCATCGAGGGTGCCAAGAGTCAAACTTTCATCTATGTGTATGTAATATTGATGTTTTATCCTAAGAATAGGGCACAGAAGAAAATATGGACAATTCCTTTAAGTTTTGTATGTTGATGATTACAGTTCAACTTCAGGCAATAGAGCTTAGGAATTACAAGCTCAAACCCTTTCAACCTCTTTTGCCTTCATTGGACACTTACGGAGACTAGGGATGCAGTAAACGATTATTTCAGTAATCGAGTATTCTGTTGATTACTTTTAGCGATTAATCGAGTAATCTAATAAGAAGAAATGAATTAATGTTTTTCTTTATAAAAACTCATCAGACCCCCTGCCGTCAGTCCCCAACACCCTTTGTTCCCCCCTGTGCGATCAGCCCAAGTGCATCAGTTCCCCCAGTGCCATCAGCTCCGTTCCCCCAGTGCCTTCAGCTGTCCCCCATCCCAGTGCCTTCAGCTGCACTTTTCCAGTGCCATCAGCCCCTCCATGTCCTCCAGTGCCATCAAATCAGCCCCTCTATGTCCCCCAGTGCCATCAAATCAGCCCCTCTATGTCCCCCAGTGCCATCAAATCAGCCCCTCTATGTCCCCCAGTGCCATCAAATTAGCCCCTCCATGTCCCCCAGTGCCATCAAATTAGCCCCTCCATGTCCCCCAGTGCCATCAAATTAGCCCCTCCATGTCCCCCAGTGCCATCAGATCAGCCCCTCCATGTCCCCCACTGCCATCAGATCAGCCCCTCCATGCCATCCATTGCCGGCTGTCCCCCTTCAGTGCCATGTCCCCAGCAGCAGTGAAATAAAATGCTTACCTTTCCTGTAGGGGCGCCGCTCCACAGATCCTTCCTCTTCTTCTCCGCGCGCTGCACTGGATCCTGACGTCACACAGCATCCGGTCATAGTGCGCGCTTATGTGCACTATGACCTGACGATGTGTCAGGATCCAGTGCAGCGCAGTACGGGTCGTCAGGTGACCACGGAGCGCTAAATAATAGCAAGCGCTTCACACCTGCTTCGTGGTCATATGACACAAACGAATCCTCGATGCAAAAAATTTGCATTGATTATTTTTTTGTGTCTAATTACTCTATTCAATCGAGGAAATTGTTTCAGCCCTAAAGGAGACAGCTGGGCTATCCCCATAAACGTGAGATCCCGTCTAAATCATTGAGATTCACGGATCTAATGTCTATGACCAGCTTTACAAGTGTTGATTTTTCTACTAATGTTATTTTGAAAACCATTGAAACCTCACTGCTGTGTCCTTTTATAAAATTAACCGCAAAATCATTGATAACAAATGTTATCTTCATGCTGCAAATGGCGAAGAGAACATCCAAATGTTACCTGAGTTGTATTTTCTGTCACATCTATTGATATTTTTTTTTTTCATACAAATTGGCATGGTTTATCTCAGCTATTAGATTTTTCTGGTTCAAATAACATTTTTATCTGTAATACAGAAATGTATCTGCATAGAGCACTAGTACTTTAGTTCATCTGTTGTATAGGTGCCATATAAATTGTGTATAAGGAATCTGTGTAGAGTTAACCATGTATGGATGATCTGAATTGCTGATTTTGGCAGTGTTAAGGCCAATATATATCAATCAGAGAGATTTCGGTGATTAGACACAGAAGGGGGGAAGATATATTTCTGAGCACAATCCGCACAGTGTGCAGTTACACTGAGGGTAAATTTGAACGTGGTGTAAAAGCTGCGGATTCTCCACAGCTGAATGTTTTGGATTTGCAGTACAAGATCTCGCCTTTGGGGTGCAAAGGCTGAAAGCAGGAATGGTATTGCAAAAACTAGTCCATTTCTGTTATTTTTTTATTTTTTATTTTTATTCTTTTTGACAGTGGATTTTGGCCTGATCATGTTACAAGTGGATGTACCCTACCACTTGATTGATGTCAAAAATGAAAGTCAGACATCATGTAGACAATGACAATCTCTTCCTGTACCGGACATGGGTCCAGAGATCTCCACATTTACTGCTCCATTTGCTCGTCTAGATTATCTTGGCACCTCATGGGGTGTGTCCTTTCTGCTACAGCGCTCTCCCTGTAACTGCCACAGCTATTAACAAAACTTGGCTGGTGGCAGTTGAAAATGTAATCTGAGTAGGGATGAGCGAACCCGAACTGTATAGTTCGGGTTCGTACCGAATTTTGGGGTGTCCGTGACACGGACCCGAACCCGAACATTTTCGTAAAAGTTCGGGTTCGGTGTTCGGCGCTTTCTTGGCGCTTTTTGAAAGGCTGCAAAGCAGCCAATCAACAAGCGTCATACTACTTGGCCCAAGAGGCCATCACAGCCATGCCTACTATTGGCATGGCTGTGATTGGCCAGTGCACCATGTGACCCAGCCTCTATTTAAGCTGGAGTCACGTAGCGCCGCACGTCACTCTGCTATGATCAGTATAGGGAGAGGTTGCAGCTGCGACGTTAGGGCGAGATTAGGCAGATTAACTCCTCCAAAAGACTTCATTCTGTGATCGATCTGCAGCTGTGGATCATTGAAGTGCTATTATTGACTTGCTCACTTTTTTGAGGCTGCCCAGAGCGTTTTTAGATCACTTTTTTTCTGGGGTGATCGGCGGCCATTTTGTGACTTGTGGTGCGCCAGCACGAGCTATCACCAAGTGTATTTAACCATCGATAGTGTGGTTATTTTGTGCTATATCCTACATCAGCTGCAGGCTGAGCCTGTGTCACCGAAGTGCATTTAACCATCAACAGTCTGGTTATTTTTTGGCCATATACTACATTAGCTGCAGGCTGAGCCTGTGTCAAAGAAGTGCATTTAACCATCAACAGTCTGGTTATTTTTTGGCCGTATACTACATCTGGTGCAGGCTGAGCCTGTGTCACCCAAGTGCATTTAACCATCAACAGTGTGGTTATTTTTTGGCCATATATTACATCAGGGGCAAGTTGAGCCTGTCACCCAGCGCCTAAAAAATAGACCTGACATTTCTATTCAACCAAATCTGCACAGTATTAGCTGGTCAAGTTATTTGTAGTGACCGTAAAAGCAGACTTTTTGTTCTGGGTTGAAAAAGCATTCCCAAATTTGCCATTCTGAAAATAACTAGTTTGTGGTATTTGAGGCCTACTTGAAATCTATCCCAAAAAGAAAATCTTACATTGAAGGTATTGATAGTGTGATTCAGAAAAACCTAAGACACACGCTAGCGTGCTGATAGAAGTGTCATTCTGTGATTAAACCTATAACTGTCACACAGCGCAAAAAAAAAACAGGTCTCACATCTCTATTCAACCAAATCTGCACAGTTTTAGCTGGTCAAGTTATTTGTAGTGACCGTAAAAGCAGACTTTTTGTTCTGGGTTGAAAAAGCATTCCCAAATTTGCCATTCTCAAAATTGTTGTGAACGGGAACAATGAGGAAAACATCTAATAAGGGACGCGGACGTGGACATGGTCGTGGTGGTGTTAGTGTACCCTCTGGTGCTGGGAGAGGACGTGGCCGTTCTGCCACAGCCACACGTCCTAGTGAACCAACTACCTCAGGTCCCAGTAGCCAGCAGAATTTACAGCGATATTTGGTGGGGCCCAATGCCGTTCTAAGGATGGTAAGGCCTGAGCAGGTGCAGGCATTAGTCAATTTTGTGGCCGACAGTGGATCCAGCACGTTCACATTATCTCCCACCCAGTCTTCTGCAGAAAGCACACAGATGGCGCATAAAAAACCAAGCCCATCGGTCTGTCACATCACCCCCATGCATATCAGGGAAACTGTCTGAGCCTCAAGTTATGCAGCAGTCTCTTATGCTGTTTGAAGACTCTGCTGCCAGGGTTTCCCAAGGGCATCCACCTAGCCCTTCCCCAGGGGTGGAAGAGATAGAATGCACTAACGCACAACCACTTATTTTTCCTGATGATGAGGACATGGGAATACCACCTCAGCACGTCTCTGATGATGACGAAACACAGGTGCCAACTGCTGCGTCTTTCTGCAGTGTGCAGACTGAACAGGAGGTCAGGGGTCAAGACTGGGTGGAAGACGATGCAGGGGACGATAAGGTCCTAGACCCCACATGGAATGAAGGTCGTGCCACTGACTTTCACAGTTCGGAGGAAGAGGCAGTGGTGAGACCGAGCCAACAGCGTAGTAAAAGAGGGAGCAGTGGGCAAAATCAGAACACCCGCCGCCAAGAGACTTCGCCTGCTACTGACCGCCGCCATCTGGGACCGAGCACCCCAAAGGCAGCTTCAAGGAGTTCCCTGGCATGGCACTTCTTCAAACAATGTGCTGACGACAAGACCCGAGTGGTTTGCACGCTGTGCCATCAGAGCCTGAAGCGAGGCATTAACGTTCTGAACCTTAGCACAACCTGCATGACCAGGCACCTGCATGCAAAGCATGAACTGCAGTGGAGTAAACACCTTAAAAACAAGGATCTCACTCAGGCTCCCCCTGCTACCTCTTCTGCTGCCGCCGCCTCGGCCTCTTCCTCCGCCTCTGGAGGAACGTTGGCACCTGCCGCCCAGCAAACAGAGGATGTAACACCAACACCACCACCACCTCCGTCACCAAACATCTCAACCATGTCACACGGCAGCGTTCAGCTCTCCATCTCACAAACATTTGAGAGAAAGCGTAAATTCCCACCTAGCCACCCTCGATCCCTGGCCCTGAATGCCAGCATTTCTAAACTACTGGCCTATGAAATGCTGTCATTTAGGCTGGTGGACACACACAGCTTCAAACAGCTCATGTCACTTGCTGTCCCACAGTATGTTGTTCCCAGCCGCCACTACTTCTCCAAGAGAGCCGTGCCTTCCCTGCACAACCAAGTGTCCGATAAAATCAAGTGTGCACTGCGCAAAGCCATCTGTGGCAAGGTCCACCTAACCACAGATACGTGGACCAGTAAGCACGGCCAGGGACGCTATATCTCCCTAACTGCACACTGGGTAAATGTAGTGGCGGCTGGGCCCCAGGCGGAGAGCTGTTTGGCGCACGTCCTTCCGCCGCCAAGGATCGCAGGGCAACATTCTTTGCCTCCTGTCTCCTCCTCCTCCTACTCAGCTTCCTCCTCCTCTTCTTCCACCTGCTCATCCAGTCAGCCACACACCTTCACCACCAACTTCAGCACAGCCCGGGGTAAATGTCAGCAGGCCATTCTGAAACTCATATGTTTGGGGGACAGGCCCCACACTGCACAGGAGTTGTGGCGGGGTATAAAACAACAGACCGACGAGTGGTTGCTGCCGGTGAGCCTCAAGCCCGGCCTGGTGGTGTGCGCTAATGGGCGAAATCTCGTTGCAGCTCTGGGACTAGCCGGTTTGACGCACATCCCTTGCCTGGCGCATGTGCTGAATTTGGTGGTGCAGAAGTTCATTCGCAACTACCCCGACATGTCAGAGCTGCTGCATAAAGTGCGGGCCGTCTGTTCGCGCTTCCGGCGTTCACACCCTGCCGCTGCTCGCCTGTCTGCGCTACAGCGTAACTTCGGCCTTCCCGCTCACCGCCTCATATGCGACGTACCCACCAGGTGGAACTCCACCTTGCATATGCTGGACAGACTGTGCGAGCAGCAGCAGGCCATAGTGGAGTTTCAGCTGCAGCACGCACGGGTCAGTCGCACTGCGGATCAGACCCACTTCACCACCAATGACTGGGCCTCCATGCGAGACCTGTGTGCCCTGTTGCGCTGTTTCGAGTACTCCACCAACATGGCCAGTGGCGATGACACCGTTATCAGCGTTACAATACCACTTCTATGTCTCCTTGAGAAAACACTTAGGGCGATGATGGAAGAGGAGGTGGCCCAGGAGGAAGAGGAGGAAGAGGGGTCATTTTTAGCACTTTCAGGCCAGTCTCTTCAAAGTGACTCAGAGGGAGTTTTTTTGCAACACCAGAGGCCAGGTACAAATGTGGCCAGACAGGGCCCACTACTGGAGGACGAGGATGAGGAGGAGGTGGAGGAGGATGAGGATGAAGCATGTTCACAGCGGGGTGGCACCCAAAGCAGCTCGGGCCCATCACTGGTGCGTGGCAGGGGGGAAACACAGGACGATGACGATACGCCTCCCACAGAGGACAGCTTGTCCTTACCTCTGGGCAGCCTGGCACACATGAGCGACTACATGCTGCAGTGCCTGCGCAACGACAGCAGAGTTGCCCAAATTTTAACATGTGCGGACTACTGGGTTGCCACCTTGCTGGATCCCCGGTACAAAGACAATGTGCCCACCTTACTTCCTACACTGGAGCGTGATAGGAAGATGTGCGAGTACAAACGCACGTTGGTAGACGCGCTACTGAGAGCATTCCCAAATGTCACAGTGGAACAAGTGGAAGCCCAAGGCGAAGGCAGAGGAGGAGCAAGAGGTCGCCAACGCAGCTGTGTCACGGCCAGCTCCTCTGAGGGCAGGGTTAGCATGGCAGAGATGTGGAAAAGTTTTGTCACCACGCCACAGCTAAGTGCACCACCACCTGATACGGAACGTGTTAGCAGGAGGCAACATTTCACTAACATGGTGGAACAGTACCTATGCACACCCCTCCACGTACTGACTGATGGTTCGGCCCTGAACGTGTATTCAGCACGGCAGGGGGCGTCATTACAGACAAACGCAGCCGCCTGTCTACAGCCAATGTGGACAAGCTGACGTTCATAAAAATGAACCAGGCATGGATCCCACAGGACCTGTCCATCCCTTGTGCAGATTAGATATTAACTACCTCCCCTTAACAATATATTATTCTACTCCAGGGCACTTCCTCATTCAATACTATTTTTAATTTCATTTTACAATTATATTGCGAGGCAACCCAAAGTTGAATGAACCTCTCCTCTGTCTGGGTGCCGGGGCCTAAATGTGTGACAGTGGCCTGTTCCAGTGGTGGGTGACGTGAAGCCTGATTCTCTGCTATGACATGAAGACTTATTCTGTGCTGACATGAAGCCAGATTCTCTGTTACGCGACCTCTCTCCTCTGCCTGGGTGCCTGGGCCTAAATATGTGACAGTGGCCTGTTCCAGTGGTGGGTGACATGAAGCCTGATTCTCTGCTATGACATGAATACAGATTCTGCGCTGACTTAAGGCCAGATTCTCTGTTACGGGACCTCTCTCCTCTGCCTGGGTGCCTGGGCCTAAATATGTGACAGTGGCCTGTTCCAGTGGTGGGTGACGTGAAGCCTGATTCTCTGCTATGACATGAAGACAGATTCTGCGCTGACATAAGGCCAGATTCTCTGTTACGGGACCTCTCTCCTCTGTCTGGGTGTCGGGGCCTAAATATGTGACAGTGGCTTGTTCCAGTGGTGGGTAACGTGAAGCCTGATTCTCTGCTATGACATGAAGACAGATTCTGTGTTGACATAAGGCCAGATTCTCTGTTACGGGACCTCTCTCCTCTGACTGGGTGCCTGGGCCTAAATGTGTGACAGTGGCCTGTTCCAGTGGTGGGTGACGTGAAGCCTGATTCTCTGCTATGACATGAAGACTTATTCTGTGCTGACATGAAGCCAGATTCTCTGTTACGGGACCTCTCTCCTCTGCCTGGGTGCCTGGGCCTAAATATGTGACAGTGGCCTGTTCCATTGGTGGGTGACATGAAGCCTGATTCTCTGCTATGACATGAAGACAGATTCTGTGCTGACATCAAGCCAGATTCTCTGTTACGGGACCTCTCTCCTCTGACTGGGTGCCTGGGCCTAAATGTGTGACAGTGGCCTGTTCCAGTGGTGGGTGACGTGAAACCTGATTCTCTGCTATGACATGAAGACTGATTCTGCGCTGACATAAGGCCAGATTCTCTGTTACGGGACCTCTCTCCTCTGCCTTGGTGCCTGGGCCTAAATGTGTGACAGTGGCCTGTTCCAGTGGTGGGTGACATGAAGCCTGATTCTCTGCTATGACATGAAGACAGATTCTGTGCTGACATGAAGCCAGATTCTCTGCTATGGCATGAAGAGACTAATTCTGTGCTGACATGAAGCCAGATTCTCTCCTATGGCATGAAGAGACTAATTCTGTGCTGACATGAAGCCAGATTCTTTGCTATGGCATGAAGAGACTGATTCTCTGCTGTCGTGAAACCAGATTCTCTGCTATGGGACCTCTGTCCAATTGATATTGGGTCATTTTTTTTTTTTTTAAATTTATTTCCCTATCCACATTTGTTTGCAGGGGATTTACCTACATGTTGCTGCCTTTTGCAGCCCTCTGGAACTTTCCTGGGCTGTTTTACAGCCTTTTTAGTGCAGAAAAGTTGGGGGCCCTATTGACTTCAATGGGGTTCGGGTTCGGGACGAAGTTCAAATCGGGTTCGGATCCCGAACCCGAACATTTCCGGGAAGTTCGGCCGAACTTCTCGAACCCGAACATCCAGGTGTTCGCTCAACTCTAAATCTGAGCATATGCGACCACCTCAGTGAGATGGACAAAAAATAAGGAAAAGAACAAACAGCAGGTGGCGCTATACAGATGTATTGTATTGAACAGCTCAGTGGCTAAACTACATTTTTAATTACATGACAAAAACAAAGTATTACGAAAACAAAAGTATTAAGATTCCATGTGCTGGTTTTAAAAACATAGACTATGCTTCGTGACACAACCCCTTTAACCGCCTACCTAGCCAATTATCTGATAAACTGGTACAGTACGCACCAACCAAAACCTCTGTTCTGGGACTTTTAGAGGGTACCTGTTGAAACTCTGAGGATACACTATCATGTACAGCTTTTCAGTGTCCCGTAAAGGGACCCTAGTAAAGTATAAAAGTACAAAGGGAATTTTATGCCGGTGTGGAATAAAGGCCCTAAGGTAAAGAAAAGAGGCAGTCCAGGTGGCCGACATTCATGAAGTAAATAAAATATTCAAAGAGGCAACATCTTCTGAGTCATCAGCATGTTCAGTAGTACCAGGTTATTGCCCCATCCCCATCCAATCTGACAGAGCCTGAGATGATCTGCAGAGAAGAATGGTAGAAATCTTCTTAAATATAGGTGTGCAAACCTTGCAGCATAAAGAAGACTGGAGGCTGTAGTTGTTCATCTAAAAGTACTGAGTAAAAGTTCTGAATACTTATGTCAATGCAGTATTTAAGTTTTTTCTTTTCAGCAAATTAGCAGAGATTTCGAATATTCTGTTTTCACTTTCTCATTATTGAGTGCAGATTGATGGGGAAAATCTTTATTTATTAGCACAAGGCAGCAATGTAAGAAAATGTGAATTTATTACCATATTTTTCACCCTATAAGACGCACCTGCCCATAAGACGCACCTAGGTTTTAGAGGAAAATAAGAAAAAAAATTTTTTTAACCAAAGGTGTAATAAAATAATGTTGACACATTATCGGGGGGGGGGGGGGGGAATCTGCTGATGACTCACTGTTATGGGGGATCTGCTGCTGACAATATTAATGGGGAATCTGCTGTGATGCACGGTTATGAGCGGATCTGCTGTGATGTACTGTTACGGCGGGAATCTGCTGTGATGTACTGTTACGGGGGGGAATCTGCTGTGACGTACTGTTATGGGGGGAATCTGCTGTGACGTACTGTTATGGGGGGAATCTGCTGTGACGTACTGTTACGGGGGGAAATCTGCTGTGACGTACTGTTATGGGGGGAATCTGCTGTGACGTACTGTTATGGGTGGAATCTGCTGTGACGTACTGTTATGGGGGGGAATCTGCTGTGTCGTACTGTTATGGGGAGAATCTGCTGTGGCGCACTGTTATGACAGGATCTGCTGTGAGGTACTGTTATGGGGGGGGGGATCTACTGCGGACACACTTGTGGGAGGTGGATGTCTAGTGATAGGCTTTTGGGGGACACTTTATCAGGGGGACATTGTAGGTACCTTTTGTCAGTAGTTTAGCCACGCTCCAGAGAATCTTTCACAGCACACAGGAGCCAGGGGACACAGGTACACAGGAGCCAGGCATGTAGGAAGACATAAGGGCAGAGCAGCCATATGTGACAGGAAAGGCTGCTCCCGCCCATCGTCTGCCTGCTCCAGCGCACCAGCCCCTGGTCTCCCTGCTACTGTGCATCTGCCGGCTCAGACACGCGCTCTCCTACCTCTAGCCGCAGCACATTCCTTCAGTCTCCCCCCACCGGGCTCTCCAGCAGCACATTCCTACAGCCCCTGCTGCACTCACTCTGCAGAGTAATGCTACTTTCACACTTGCGGCAGAGAGATCCGGCAAGCAGTTCCGTCGCCGGAACTGCCTGCCGGATCAGGCAAAATGTATGCTAACTGATGGCATTAGGGCTCTTTCACACCTGCGTTCTTTTCTTCCGGCATAGAGTTCCGTCGTCGGGGCTCTATGCCGGAAGAATCCTGATCAGGATTATCCCCATGCATTCTGAATGGAGTAAAATCCGTTCAGGATGCATCAGGATGTCTTCAGTTCCGAAACGGAACGTTTTTTGGCCGCAGAAAATACCGCAGCATGCTGCGCTTTTTGCTCCGGCCAAAAATCCGGAACACTTGCCGCAAGGCCGGATCCGGAATTAATGCCCATTGAAAGGCATTGATTCGGATCCGGCCTTAAGCTAAACGTCGTTTCGGCGCATTGCCGGAGCCGACATTTAGCTTTTTCTGAATGGTTACCATGGCTGCCGGGACGCTAAAGTCCTGGCAGCCATGGTAAAGTGTAGTGGGGAGCAGTATACTTACCGTCCGTGCGGCTCCCCAGGCGCTCCAGAGTGACGTCAGGGCGCCCCAAGCGCATGGATCATGTGATCGCATTGGACACGTCACTCATGCGCATGGGGCGCTCTGACGTCATTCTGGAGCGCCCCGGGAGCCGCACGGACTGTAAGTATACCGCTCCCCGCTCCTACTATGGCAACCAGGACTTTAATAGCGTCCTGGGGGCCATAGTAACACTGAAAGCATTTTGAAGACGGTTCCGTCTTCAAATGCTTTCAGTACACTTGCGTTTTTCCGGATCCGGAGTGTAATTCCGGGAAGTAAAGTACACGCCGGATCCGGACAACGCAAAAATGCCTGATCAGTCGAAAAAACTTATTGAAATGCCGGATCCGTCTTTCCGGTGTTATCCGGCAAAAACGGATCCGGCATTTATTTTTTCACCTTTTTTTTCAGTCTGCGCATACCGGAAGGACGGATCCGGCATTCCGGTATTCTGAATGCCGGATCCGGCACTAATACATTCCTATGGGAAAAAATGCCTGATCCGGCATTCAGGCAAGTCTTCAGTTTTTATCGCCGGAGATAAAACCGTAGCATGCTGCGGTTTTCTCTTTTGCCTGATCAGTCAAAACGACTGAACTGAAGACATCCTGATGCAAACTGAACGGATTACTCTCCATTCAGAATGCATGGGGACCTACCTGATCAGTTATTTTCCGGTATAGAGCCCCTGTGACGGAACTCTATGCCGGAAAAGAAAAACGCAAGTGTGAAAGTACCCTAAGTCAGTGAAAAGACGGCTGTCCGGTACATCACAGGCTGCTATCCCTATGCTGCGCAGCCTGCGATGTGCTGGCATCATGCAATGCGCTGGCCATTTTTTTACCCCTGCACTGTATTCGGCCCATAAGACGCATTAACATTTCCCCCCCCACTTTGGGGGGAAAACATGCGTCTTATGGGGCGAAAAATTCGGTACAGGGTCTGAAGACATTCTAAATGCACTGTATATTGTATTTGTCACAATGGCGGCCTTTGTCCGCTGCTGCTCTGCTCTGCAGAGCGGGCAAAGGCGCCACACCTCTTATCCTGCTTTGCTAGCGATCCGGATCAACATACTCCTAGCTACCACCACCAGCGGCCCCGGCCCCCAGGGTTCCTTGAGCCTGCTGCTGCTCTGATGCAGGCCGCGGCATGCGCTCTCCTTCTCCTAGAATTGTTTGCTCTTGGCCTCTTAAAGGGCTAGCGTACGCACGTCCATTTTTTTCCTTAGCCTATGGCTGGCTGTCCTTGGATATAATAGGCACCTTCTATAGTGGGAGAGTGTGTGAGTTTTAGCTTCCTAGTTGTCTAGTTCTGGTGAATGTATGCTTATTTCTGTCTGACTGCCTGTATACTGAACCTTACCTTCCTACCCTGACCTTGAACCTGTTTTACATATACACAAGAACCTTGCCTTCTCAGACCTCCACCTGTTTCTAACTACAAGCATAGCCTGATCCTTCGATGCTTCCCACTGGTGTCTCTGAACCCATGGGTCAGCTGCCAACTACACCAGGACTATTCCAGAAGGTAATGGCCTGGTTGGTTTCTTGCAGCAAAGTCCAGATCCCTGTGTAGGGGTTAAAAGGTGAATACCAGGGGACTGCCAGGACAGTGCCCTTAGGTCTAGTCTTAAGTCAAACCGTTTAGTTGGCACAGTGAGTCCACGGCCACTGCCCTATTACAGTAGGAAAACTATCTGGCTCAGAACCCAGTCGTATTTTTAGAGTTTTAGAATATTTTAGTTTTAGAATAGACTATTTTTATTGTATTATTTGCTGTCAGTAGATTGAGAAAAGTTTTTCTCTTTTGCTTATATGCCAATTTCTTAATAAGATTGGTGCCTCTTTCTTGAAATTCATGTGCCAGAAAATAAAATATACAATTGCTATGAACTGGTGTCAATTTGAGCTATATTTGTGCTGGTCTTTGACCATGCCCCCTATCACTAAGCTCTGTTCACATTTTTCTAAAGTGGAGTGAGTGTCACGAAATATGGAAAAAGTTGAACATTTCTGCTTGTGCAGAAATGTGTGACTTTTGTACGTGTACATATTTTCATAAGTTTTTCCCTATATATTTGACTGTACAATTGAGATAAGCAAACCAATGTGTATAAATCGTTTAGTTCACCCAAGAGACTTCTTGAGCAGCTAGGAGCTGGCTCGCTTCTCAAGAGGTGTGCCCCCCCCCCCCCCCCACACCTTTTGATTGACAGGGCTGGGCATCTCACCTGGCCCTGTCGATCTTGCGACTGCACCGTAACTCCAGGTGGCAGTGCAAGTGGCTCTGCTGCTGCTTCTGGATTAGCGCAGATGCCAACTGTGTATGTGCTGCTACAGTTTCAGGTACCCTGTCAAAAAAGCCAGAAGGGGGAGCCTCTTGACGCAGCAGGGCCAGCCCCTCGTTGCTCAAGAAGTCTGATGAAAAAAATCGATTTATACGAATCAATTTGCTCATCTTTACTTCATAACATTTTTTTTATTTTTTTATATTAACCTCTTAAGGACTTAAAACGTACCGGTACGCCATGTTTGCCGAATCCTTAAGGACCCAGGGCGTACTGGTACGTCCTGTGTAGTTTTGATCACTGCCGCACCCTGTGACAATGCCTAGGGGGTCCTGTGATTCCCCTGCATTGCCGATCGCTACAAAACGCAGGTCAATTCAGACCTGCGGTTTGTAGCGCTTATGCAAGTTTCTGATCGGGATCAGAAACATCAAAGTGCCTATATTTCGATGTTAACCCCCCACCCCCCTGCAGCCCTCTGTGTTTTTGTACCTGCGGGCGCAGCGGGGGGAAGGATTGCGGGCTGTGCGGGAGGCGGGCAGCAGTGTGGGGGGCGGGTGCGCGATCTTCCGCCCGCTCCCCGTTTATTCTCAGGATGACCGAGCGGTTGAATCAGAGTGTAAGCTCATTGCTGACACTCTGATTCAAACGGCTGACATCTGTGCAGATGTCAGCCGTTTTAACCCCTTCCATGCCGCGGTCCGTAGGGACCACTGTCTGGAAGAGGTGAAGAGGGAGGGACCTCCCTCCCTCTCCCATCGGGGGGCTGCTGTGCCTTTGCAGCCCCCGGACAGGATGGGGTGACAGAGGGAGGGAAATTTAATCTCCATTTGCCATCAACTCTTGGGGAACACCTAAAGGGTTAATAATGTTTGTAAAATCAGTTTTGAATACCTTGAGGGGTGTAGTTTCTAGAATGGGGTCACTTTTGGGTGGTTTCTATTATGTAAGCCTCACAAAGTGACTTCAGACCTGAACTGGTCCCCAAAAAGTGGGTTTTTGAAAATTTCTGAAAATTTTCAAGATTTGCATCTAAACTTCTAAGCCTTGTAACGTTCCCAAAATGATCCAAACATGAAGTAGACATATGGGGAATGTAAACTAATAGCTATTTTTGGAGGTATTACTATGTACACTGCTCAAAAAAAATAAAGGGAACACTTAAACAATACAATGTAACTCCAAGTCAATCACACTTCTGTGAAATCAAACTGTCCACTTAGGAAGCAACACTGAGTGACAATCAATTTCACATGCTGTTGTGCAAATGGGATAGACAACAGGTGGAAATTATAGGCAATTAGCAAGACACCCCCAATAAAGAAGTGGTTCTGCAGGTGGTGACCACAGATCACTTCTCAGTTCCTATGCGTCCTGGCTGATGTTTTGGTCACTTTTGAATGCTGGCGGTGCTTTCACTCTAGTGGTAGCATGAGACGGAGTCTACAACCCACACAAGTGGCTCAGGTAGTGCAGCTTATCCAGGATGGCACATCAATGCGAGCTGTGGCAAGAAGGTTTGCTGTGTCTGTCAGCGTAGTGTCCAGAGCATGGAGGCGCTACCAGGAGACAGGCCAGTACATCAGGAGACGTGGAGGAGGCCGTAGGAGGGCAACAACCAAACAGCAGGACCGCTACCTCCGCCTTTGTGCAAGGAGGAACAGGAGTAGCACTGCCAGAGCCCTGCAAAATGACCTCCAGCAGGCCACAAATGTGCATGTGTCTGCTCAAACGGTCAGAAACAGACTCCATGAGGGTGATATTAGGGCCTGACGTCCACAGGTGAGGGTTGTGCTTACAGCCCAACACCGTGCAGGACGTTTGGCATTTGCCAGAGAACACCAAGATTGACTAATTCGAATTCGCCACTGGCGCCCTGTGCTCTTCACAGATGAAGGCAGGTTCACACTGAGCACATGTGACAGAGTCTGGAGACGCCGTGGAGAACGTTCTGCTGCCTGCAACATCCTCCAGCATGACCGGTTTGGCATTGGGTCAATAATGGTGTGGGGTGGCATTTCTTTGGAGGGCCGCACAGCCCTCCATGTGCTCGCTAGAGGTAGCCTGACTGCCATTAGGTACCGAGATGAGATCCTCAGACCCCTTGTGAGACCATATGCTGGTGCGGTTGGCCCTGGGTTCCTCCTAATGCAAGACAATGCTAGACCTCATGTGGCTGGAGTGTGTCAGCAGTTCCTGCAAGACGAAGGCATTGATGCTATGGACTGGCCCGCCCGTTCCCCAGACCTGAATCCAATTGAGCACATCTGGGACATCATGTCTCGCTCTATCCACCAACGTCACGTTGCACCACAGGACTGTCCAGGAGTTGGCAGATGCTTTAGTCCAGGTCTGGGAGGAGATCCCTCAGGAGACCGTCCGCCACCTCATCAGGAGCATGCACAGGCGTTGTAGGGAGGTCATACAGGCACGTGGAGGCCACACACACAACTGAGCCTCATTTTGACTTGTTTTAAGGACATTACATCAAAGTTGGATCAGCCTTGTAGTGTGTTTTTCCACTTTAATTTTGAGTGTGACTCCAAATCCAGACCTCCCTGGGTTGAAAAATTTGATTTCCATTTTTTTTTTTTGTGTGATTTTGTTGTCAGCACATTCAACTATGTAAAGAACAAAGTATTCAGAAGAATATTTAATTAATTCAGATATAGGATGTGTTATTTTGTGTTCCCTTATTTTTTTGTGAGCAGTGTATTTATAGAAGTAGAGAATTGAAACTTGGAAATTTGCTTAATTTTTCCCAACTTTTTGTAAATTTGGTATTTTTTTTATAAATAAAAAAGATTTTTTTTTACTCCATTTTACCAGTGTCATGAAGTACAATATGTGACGAAAAAACAATCTCAGAATGGCCTGGATAAGTAAAAGCGTTTTAAAGTTATCACCACATAAGTGACACTGGTCAGATTTGCAAAAAATGGCCAAGTCCTTAAGGTGAAATAGGGCTGAGTCCTTAAGAGGTTAATGTGTTCATCACCATATAACTAATGCTTTTAATGACAACAATATTAAAACCTGGTGCATTACATGATAATGCTAGGTACTTATTCGGGCTCAACACTAAATGAAAAAATCCTGCATGCAGAGGTATTTTGTCTGGCAAAATGACAAAAGGCATAAAACATATAACAAGATCCGTTGAGCACCAGATCCAGAATTGCTTTTATCAAAACAGAAGAACTGACTAGCACCACAGATGTGAACCTAACATAACATTCATTTCTGCAGTGTTTTCTCTCCAGGTTTCCTTGCCTTCTCACGCACTTTACTTTGAAGTGACAATGCATCTTAATTGCTGTAATATTTCATTCAGCAATGCAATAATCTTGCTTGTTCAAACCAAATTTACTTTATTGATTACCTTAACATTCACATACATATTCAGCAGGTTTTGAGTCACGGTGGAGTGACTGCTGTATTTATTCTCTGCAGTGCTGAACTTCAAATATCATGAGCAATGTGAATTACTCCAACATCTGATAGAAATACAATGGACTTTAAACCATATAAAGACTGTTTCATTCTTTTTGATACCTACAGTGTGTTACTAAGGCCGAGTTCACATCACAGTCTAGGTTTCCATTCTTCTGATCGGTTATTTTAAACATCAGTTACATACAGTGCCTTTCAAAAGTATTCACCCCCCTTGACTTTTTTCGGGTTTTGTTACATTACAGCCTTAAGTTCAATGTTTTGTTAATCTGAATTGTACAGTCGTGGCCAAAAGTTTTGAGAATGACACAAATATTAGTTTTCACAAAGTTTGCTGCTAAACTGCTTTTAGATCTTTGTTTCAGTGATGTAGTGAAATATAATTACACGCACTTCATACGTTTCAAAGGCTTTTATCGACAATTACATGACATTTATGCAAAGAGTCAGTACTTGCAGTGTTGGCCCTTCTTTTTCAGGACCTCTGCAATTCGACTGGGCATGCTCTCAATCAACTTCTGGGCCAATTCCTGACTGATAGCAACCCATTCTTTCATAATCACTTCTTTGAGTTTGTCAGAATTAGTGGGTTTTTGTTTGTCCACCCGCCTCTTGAGGATTGACCACAAGTTCTCAATGGGATTAAGATCTGGGGAGTTTCCAGGCCATGGACCCAAAATGTCAACGTTTTAGTCCCCAAGCCACTTAGTTATCACTTTTGCCTTATGGCACGGTGCTCCATCATGCTGGAAAATGCATTGTTCTTCACCAAACTGTTGTTGGATTGTTGGAAGAAGTTGCTGTTGGAGGGTGTTTTGGTACCATTCTTTATTCATGGCTGTGTTTTTGGCCAAAATTGTGAGTGAGCCTACTCCCTTGGATGAGAAGCAACCCCACACATGAATGGTCTCAGGATGCTTTACTGTTGGCATGACACAGGACTGATGGTAGCGCTCACCTTTTCTTCTCCGGACAAGCCTTTTTCCAGATGCCCCAAACAATCGGAAAGAGGCTTCATCGGAGTATATGACTTTGCCCCAGTCCTCAGTAGTCCATTCACCATACTTTCTGCAGAAGATCAATCTGTCCCTGATGTTTTTTTTGGAGAGAAGTGGCTTCTTTGCTGCCCTTCTTGACACCAGGCCATCTTCCAAAAGTCTTCGCCTCACTGTGCGTGCAGATGCGCTCACACCTGCCTGCTGCCATTCCTGAGCAAGCTCTGCACTGGTGGCACTCCGATCCCGCAGCTGAATCCTCTTTAGGAGACGATCCTGGCGCTTGCTGGACTTTTTTGGACGCCCTGAAGCGTTCTTAACAAGAATTGAACCTCTTTCCTTGAAGTTCTTGATGATCCTATAAATTGTTGATTGAGGTGCAATCTTAGTAGCCACAATATCCTTGCCTGTGAAGCCATTTTTATGCAACGCAATGATGGCTGCACGCGTTTCTTTGCAGGTCACCATGGTTAACAATGGAAGAACAATGATTTCAAGCATCACCCTCCTTTTAGCATGTCAAGTCTGCCATTTTAACCCAATCAGCCTGACATAATGATCTCCAGCCTTGTGCTCATCAACATTCTCACCTGAGTTAACAAGACGATTGCTGAAATGATCTCAGCAGGTACTTTAATGACAGCAATAAAATGCAGTGGAAAGGTTTTTTTTGGGATTAAGTTAATTTTCATGGCAAAGAAGGACTATGCAATTCATCTGATCACTCTTCATAACATTCTGGAGTATATGCAAATTGCTATTATAAAAACTTAAGCATCAACTTTTCCAATTTCCAATATTTATGTAATTCTCAAAACTTTTGGCCACCACTGTACATGATCGATCAGAACACAATAGTCTAAGGTGGTGATGTGAAATGAGAAAAATATATAAATAAAACTATTGTTTAGAAATAGAAAATTGGCATGTGTGTATGTATTCACCCCTTTGTTAGGAAGCCCATAAAAAGCTCTGGTGCAACCAATTACCTTCAGAATTCACATCATTAGTGAAATGATGTCCACCTGTGTGCAATCTAAGTGTCACATGATCTGTCAATACATATACACACCTTTTTTGAAAGTCCCCAGAGGCTGCAACACCTAAGCAAGTGGTATCACGAAACACTGCCATGAAGACCAAGGCCCTCTCCATACAAGTAAGGGACAATGTTGTTGAGAAGTACAAGCCAGGGTTAGGTTATAAAAAAAATAGCCAAATCTTTGATGATCCCCAGAAACACCATCAAATCTATCATAACCAAATGGAAAGAATATGGCACAACAACAAACCTGCCAAGAGACGGCCGCCCCTCAAAAGTCACGGACCGGGCAAGGACGGCATTAATCAGAGAGGCAGCACAGAGCCCTAAGGTAACCCTGGAGGAGCTGCAGAGTTCCACAGCAGAGACTGGAGTATCTGTACATAGGACGACAATAAGCCGTACGCTCCATAGAGTTGGGCTTTATGGCAGAGTTGCCAGAAGAAAGCCATTACTTTCAGCTAAAAACAAAAAGGCACGTTGTGAGTTTGCCAACAGGCATGTGGGAGACTCCCAAAATGTATGGAGGAAGGTGCTCTGGTTTGAGGAGACTAAAATTGAACTTTTCGGCCATCAAAGAAAACGCTATGTTTGGCTCAAACCCAACCCAATCACATCACCCAAAGAACACCATCCCCACAGTAAAACATGGTGGTGGTAGCAGCATCATGCTGTGGGGATGTTTTTCAGCAGCCGGGAAACTGGTGAGAGTTAAGGAAAGATGGATGGTGCTAAATACAGGGATATTCTTGAGGAAAACCTGTCCCACTCTGTGCGTGATTTTAGGCTAGGACGGAGGTTCACCTTCCAGCAGGACAATGACCCCAAACACACTGCTAAAGCAACACTTGAGTGGTTTAAGGGGAAACATGTAAATGTGTTGGAATGGCCTAGTCAAAGCCCAGATCTCAATCCAATAGAAAATCTGTGGTCAGACTTAAAGATTGCTGTTCACAAGTGCAAACCATCCAACTTGAAGGAGCTGGAGCAGTTTTGCAAGGAGGAATGGGCAAAAATCCCAGTGGTAAGATGTGGCAAGCTCATAGAGACTTATCCAAAGCGACTTGGAGCTGTGATTGCCGCAAAAGGTGGCTCTACAAAGTATTGACTTTAGGGGGGTGAATAGTTATGCACATTGACTTTTTCTGTTATTTTGTCCTATTTGTTGTTTGCTTCACAATAAAAAATAAAAATAAAACATCTTCAAAGTTGTGGGCATGTTCTGTAAATTAAATGATGCAAATTATCAAACAATCCATGTTAATTGCAGGTTGTGAGGCACCAAAACATGAAAAAAATCAAAAGACCATCAAGTTCAACCAAGGGATAGGTGGGGACACGAATCCCAGAAGGAAGTGAGAGTTAGATTTCTACACATTTTCTTCATAAGCATTAATGTCATTTACTTCTAAGAATTCATCTAAACCCTTTTTATAACTGCCCACTGGAGGACGTGATGACGTGAGTGTAGCGTTACGCTCTCCCTCCTCCCTCACCGGCTTACCTCCGTGATGTCGGCTGTCTCCGTGATGGCTGTAGATCCTGGCGCTGATTCCCTGTTTGAATTTCCCGCTATGTGACTGCAGCGGGACTGGAGGATCCTTGCTCTGTTCCCCCGCTTGGGAGGTGAAAGTGCACCCACTTCCTCTGTTCTGGTCAGGCCGGTGCCTGCCCCGTTTGCTCTCCTGCTTTCCTGCTTCACTCCTGCCGCCCAGTTGAGATTTCGCTGCGATCCATCTCCCTCCACGCCTGCAGAGACGCCAAAGTTCTTGTGGACTCCTCACGCTGTATTTTGATTCGGGTCGTCGGTGGATCGTCTGCTTCTTCCTTTAATTTCCCCTCTCAGACTTCTCGTCTTCCGGTGAATCTCTTCTGGAGCTTTGCGGAGTGTGAAATCTGTCTGGAAGATCCTAAGAAGACGCTTGAGTGGTGAGATCTATCCCGGCTGTCCCCTCCTGCTCGGGACCCCTTGTTTGCCTCTTCCCCCTCCTCTCCTCGTGTTTTTTTTCTCTGCCTCATCCTGAACTATCTAACCTCATCTAACCCTATGTGACAGTTTCAGTGTTTAACCCTTATTCCCCAGTATTGTCATTTATTATTAACCTCCTGTATTGAAGTGGGGGCTAGGAAAAAAAAGAAGTGAAAGCTTTACTGGGCTAAGGGAAGGAGAAAATAAATAAATAAATAAAGGGGAAAGGAGGGGGAAAAAATAAAATAAAAGAATAGGCGGGCGCTGAGGAGAGTTTGAGGAGAAAGGAAAAAAAAAGGGGGAGGACACAGGAGGAAAGAATAAGAAGAGGAGACGGAGAAGGAGGAGGAAGAGGAGAGAAAAAAAAAGGGGAAGGAAGAAGAAAAAGAAAAGACAAAGGGGAAAAGAAAAAAGAAAGAGAGGAGGAAAGAAGAGAAGGGAAAAGAAAAAAAAAAAGGTGGCCCCTAAACAGAACAGACGTTCAACAGACTTAAACACTGCTAAGGTGGGACAGAAACAAACAGAGTCCTCTAAAATTTATCAATTTCTGAGATCTCCAAATTTCAGTACCAGGTCAGGACTAAAGGGGAAGCTGGATACTAATATAAGAAAAAATCTTCCGGAGGTCAGGGCGGAGGAGGCACTTGAAGGAGACTCTCATATTGGAGATGGGGAGACACCTATGGATAACCCCTCTCCATTAGAGGACATTTTATCCATCGTTAAAAACAATAGGAAAGCAATACAAAATACAAAACAAAATATTGCTGTTCAAATGGGGTCAGTACAGACGGATCTCCTTATTATAAAAGACGATTTGACGAAGATCCGGGACAGAACTAAAGAATTAGAAAGCACAGTGGCTAACCTGGAGCAAGAAGTGAAAGCATTAAAAGCGGAGAATAATACAGTAAAAATAGATTATAATTATCTGGGGGGAAAAAATGTGGATCTAGAGGATCGCTCAAGAAGATATAATGTCCGAATTATAGGCTTAACAGAATCCTCTGATGAAAAAAACCTAGCTGGAATAATACAATCCATCATTTTTGATAATTACGGGAAGGAACATTTTTCATCTTTGTTTCTAATTGAAAGGGCCCATCGAATACCTGGTGGCAAACCGATTCCTGGTCGGTGGCTAAGGACGGTAATAGTTAAGATGCTAGCCGCTGTTGATAGATATATGATTTTGAGGCGAGCACAGGATTCTCCCCCGATTACGTATGGATGTAAACTTTCCTTTTTTCCCAATTTTTCAAAAGAAGTTCAAGATAAGAGACGTACATTTTTGGATGTTAAAAACCGCCTTCAGAGCAAAGATATTAAGTATTCCTTTATATATCCGGCCAAGTTAAAGGGATTCGGTCACCAGGTTTCACCCCTGTCAGCTAAACATATGCTGATGTTCAAGGCCTCATCAGGATTCCTAATGTGGGCTTCTAAATGTGATCCGTAGCCTTATTTTGCTAAAAAAACAGGTTTTACTAACCTCTGTGCCACCTCTCGCTCTCCCTCCATCCTCCCTCCTCCTGCTGCTGTAAGATCTCGCGCGTGCGCACAGGACTCTGCGTGATGCACCCGTGCTGACTTCTCGATTTGGCTTCTTAAAGCGAAGTGCGCATGCGCCGGCACTTCGTTCAACCCAGGTATGACCTGCACTCTGGCGCCAGCCTCTCAGAGCCCTGTGCGCACGCGCGATATCTTACAGCAGGAGGAGGGGGGAGGGAGGGAGAGCGAGAGGCGGCACAGAGGATTAGGAGGCGGTGCAGAAGTCTGGAAAGGCGGCGCTGGGCACGAACGGCGGTGGGTGTGGCCGGCACCTAGCATCCCTTAACATCCCCTTGGGCACCTTATTTCTTTCAGTGACAGGTTAGTAAAACCTGTTTTTTAGCAAAATAAGGCTATGGATCACATTAAGAAGCCCACATTAGGAATCCTGATGAGGCCCTGAACATCAGCATAAGTTTAGCTGACAGGGGTGAAACCTGGTGACAGAATCCCTTTAAGGATTGTATTTAATAATGATGTCCTTTTTTTTGACTCTCCAGAAATGGCCACTGATTGGCTAGATCGGAGCAATGTTTAAAATCTGCTTTCTTTCTTTTTGGAGGTCTGGTTGAGGGGGTGGGGGAGGGATGGTCCTAGTTAAGGTCTGTCCCCTAGTGATGGAGCAAGGGGGAGATGGTTTTTTGGTTGGGCAGGTGGGGGGGTGGTTGGGTTCGGGCTGCGATGCGCCTCTTTTTTTTATTTTATAGAAATTGTGTTCTATAATGTCTATCAGAATTCTTGCCTGCAATGTACGGGGCCTGGGGGATAGAAGAAAGAGACAAGCAGTTTTTGATCTGATGCGGATCCATCTCCCAGCAATAGTATGTTTGTTGGAAACGCACACACGTATCACTCCACTTTCTCTAGTTATTCTAGGGGAGTTACCGTTTTTATACATAGAACGATTGATTTTGTGTGCGAGGCATCCTCTGTTGACCAACAAGGGAGATTTGTCTTCCTATACTGCAGGTTGATGGGGAAGACATGTATTTTGGCCTTTGTCTATATTCCACCTCCATTCTCTTTCTCAGTCCTCAACTCCTTGTTAACATTTATGGATAAATGGCCAGAGTGTCCAACACAGATTATTGGAGATTTCAATTGTGTTATCAATCCTGTGTTGGATAGGGTCTCTTCGGGTGTCAAGGAGGACACTCCTGTACAGGGGTCCCCCTTGGCACGGTTTTGTTCTGAGGCCGGATTTGAAGATGTTTGGGCCACGGGAAAAGGGTTTTCTCATGAATATAACGGTCGGCGTGGCTATCACATACGTGACACAGAGGGAGGGAACGAGGAAGGCCCTGCCCAAGTGAGAGGGAAGATGGTGACCCCTGACTCACCTGGCGGCTGGCACCTGGCTGCCCTGACGTCCCTAGACGGGTTCCTCACCCGTACGCCGATCACGTGCCTAAAGCCCTGGCTTTCCCTGAGCTGAGCCCTAGGTAGTGAACAGGGCGATGGGAACACTAGTCCGCACCACTAACTCTAAGGGAAAACACCAAGGGGAGGACAGACAACACAGACTCAACATATATTCCCAGGTGGGCGACAACAGGAGACAACAATAAGCCAAACAGGGATCCGGAGGGTAGCACACAGGAACAACAACCAGGACTAACCACTCCAGTGGGTCAGTATAGATGTCCAGGCAGGAAGCTCTATAACTGGCAACTAGAGAAGTGTGAGGGGAGAATATAAGGAGGTAGGGAGTGGCAGACAAGAAACAGCTGAGGAGGAGAAGCTACGGATCCCTGAGAGAGACAAAAAGGATAGCAAGGCAAACACAGAAAACAATAACTAAGAAACACTGTGATCTTTAGATATAGAGCGCGCAGCCACCCGCTGCGACTTCCTGACCCCGGGTATAACGGAGTCAGACGTGGCTCTTGATACCCTCGTGACAATGCATCAGTAATTCTGGCAGATCCATGTCTAAAATAGACCTTGCCCTGATGAATAGAAAATATGTGAGATTTGTAAAACGAATGAAGTATGAGACAAGATCATTCTCAGACCATCTACCCCTACTCCTTGAACTTTGTCCGACCCATGAGAAACATATAGAGAGGCCCCCATTAAGATTAAACCCTTATTGGCTATCAGTAATAAAGAGACATGAGATAATGCAAAAGGAAATTAACCGATTTTGGGACACTAATTATGGCTCAGCAAAAATCCAGGTGGTATGGGATACCTTTAAGGCCTATATGAGGGGAATAATGGTCAGTAACATTGCGATCCTGAGAAAGGAGTATGGGAAAAAACAGAAAAACTTAGAAGAACTAGCATCCTCAGCTACACAATCCTTCTATACAAATAAGACAGAGGAAAATAGGGAAAAAATATGCAGAAGACTACACAAGCATATTCCAACTTTTTGTTGGACAAGGCCCAACAAAGTTTATTTTTTAAGAGGCAAAAATATTTTACAGAATCAGGGCGACCTGAGAAACTTCTATCTAGAGGGATTTCGGGCCAGGAATCCAAAAAATATATAGACAATGTCCGACTGGCTAATGGTAGGTTGGCTAGTGCACAAAGTTCTGTAGAGAAAGTGTTTTTGGATAATTTTTCAGACCTTTATAAAGCTGACTCTAAAGTTACAGATGAAATGATGGATTCTTATCTTGATGGCATTGTCTTTCCAACTATTACCGTGGCCCAAAAGAAAGCACTTCAGGTAGATTTTTTGATTCAGGAACTTGATGGGGCAATTAAATTATGTTTGGGTAATTCCACCCCCGGTTCAGATGGACTCCCATATGAATTTTATACTAAATATAAGGAGATTATTTTTCCTAGACTTTTGGGGGTCTTTGCTGAATCGGTGGAGGATGGAAAACTGCCAGACTCAATGATGGAAGCTGTAATAACACTAGTTCCAAAAAAAGGCAAGGACCCCATAGATCTGGGATCGTATAAACTAGATTTCACTGCTTAATGCAGATGTAAAGCTCCTCGCAAGGATTTTGGCCACAAGACTCTCTAGGGTCATTTCCTCCATTGTGCATCCGGATCAGAATGGATTTATTCCAAACAAGGGCACTAATCATAATCTTCATCGGCTCTTTGCTAACATACAAGCCCCTGGGGCGGCCACCCGCTCCATCCTGTCACTGGATGCCTCTAAGGCCTTTGACAGGGTGGAGTGGCGTTTCCTCTGGAGGGTTCTGATTAGGATGGGTTTTGGGGAGAAATTTATAAATACCCTTAAATTACTGTATAGATTCCCTACGGCGAAACTGAGTCTTAATGGGATCCTGACTACTAGTTTTGATCTAAATAGAGGTACTCACCAGGGTTGTCCACTATCACCATTGTTATTTGATATTTACATCGAGCCCCTAGCTCTGGCCATTAGGCAGGATGATCAAATTAAAGGATTTGGAACATTAGGAGTGGACGATCGTATTTCCTTATATGCGGATGATGTTCTTTTTTTTTATAGACCACACGGAAATAACTCTCCCAAGAATCATCCAAATGGTTAAACTATTTGGTGAGGTATCTGGTCTTCACATAAATTGGTCTAAGACCAGTTTGATGCCAATAGACCCGTTATCCCATAAGGAGGTCTTGATAACCCAGTTGGATGTTGTAGATACCCTTCAATACTTGGGCTTGACGATATCGCCCAGGGTTGAAAACTCTGTCCAACTTAATCTGATCCCATTAATAACAATAAATAAAATAAGGATTTGGTTGAAACTTCCTCTATCTAGAGCTGATCGAGTTTCACTGGTCAAAATGGTGATTTTACAACAATTCCTGTATGTGCTCAGGAATACACCTATCTGGATAGAAGATTAATACTTTAAACTCATGGAAAGATTAATTAATAATTTAGTGTGGGGAAGAAAACGAGTTAGGCTAAAATTGGAATACCTATACAAACCATTGGAATATGGGGGCCTAAACCTCCCCTACTTTAAAGGTTATTTTATTGCCGCTCAGTTATTGATGTGTTATGAATGGAAAAATAGTGCACTTTTAAGGAGCCTAGTAGGGAGTTATTTACATAACAATATATTCACTCTCTTGGAATCTGGACTATTGTTTAGCCAACGGAGTTATAAAGAGACTACAAAATTACTTTCTAAAATCTGGGCTACTACTAGAATATGGTTGAGGGTAAAGGGTTCACTTATATTCACGCCTCTTTGTCATAACGCAAATCTACAGATTCTATATGGTATTGCAACGGATACATTTTGGCAAAAGAATAGGATTCTCTACATTTCACAAGTAGTCAAGGATAGAGAGATTAAGTCGTTCACGGAGTTATCACATAATGTAGAAAACCTCTCTTGGTTTAGGTATTTGCAGCTGCAGTCGGCACTATCTAGTTTGGATGATAAATGAATACTGGATATAGATAGTTCCTGTTTTTTAAATGATTGGACAGGGACCACACCCCTAAGAATTAAGATTTCAAATCTATATAAACTATTACTAAAGGCACGATTTTGTGATACACAATCACCAGGACAAAGGGCCTGGGAGTTGGATTGTCCAAATATACAATTAGAAGGGTAGGGGAATATTTTTATTAATCTAGGTTCACTATCTCAAAATTTCAACCATGTTCTAGTGCAGTTTAGTATCTGTCACAGATTATATGTTACCCCTATATGGTTAAACAAATGTGGGCTAAGAGATACATCTAAGTGCCCTAGATGTGATACCTTAAGTGCGGATTACCTCCATATGATCTGGACTTGTCCAGAACTTAGAGAATATTGGAATAGCATTAATAACTTTCTTATTTACAAACTTAAAATACGAATCCCCTTTGAGCCACAATTGTTCTTGCTGAATGATCTCTCCACAATAAGCAGCCATAAATACCAAAAGATTGTCTTAGGGAGGATATTGTTGTTAGCTAGAATCTTGATCAGCCGGAGCTGGTTTGCTCGTTATACTCCAGAGCTAAAAACCTGGATAAACTTAGTCAATAAGGTAAAAAATTATGAACAGATTCTCTATAGGCAGAGAGATGTAGACGAGAAGTGGATTAAGATATGGGATGGCTGGAAGATCTGATCGACTGTAATGTTTTATATTAAATTCTCCTTATTTTTTTTTATTTTTTTTTCTCGTCCTGTCTCCTGCCCCTTTCTTCTCTGTTGAAGGGGGTCGGGAGTGGGAGGGGAGGGTGGATGCATCACAGGGCTGGGGAGGGGGGTTGGGTTGGGGGCTGAGGGAAAAGGAAAAAAGGTATTAACTATATGGAGTGTTCACTCAAATTCTTTCCTTGTGTATTCTTTTTATATACTAATAAAGATATAAAAATAAATATAAAAAAAAATGCCCACTGTTCCTGCTGTGACCACGTCCTGAGGAAGTCTATTCCACAGATTCACCGTTCTTGCAGTAAAGAAGTTTTAACATTTCTGGAGACTGAACTTTTTCTTCTCCAGTCGTTATGCTAGTTGAACACTAGCGCTAAACCTCTCCGGCAGGAAGCAGCCTGCTTGAAATGTCTGGATCCGGCATTGCCAGAAGCTGCCTAAAGACACGCAGCGGTTTTAGGCCGGCCGATTCTTGGCATATTTGCTGCGTTGTGGCTGGATTTCTACTGGATCCCATTACAGTTAATGGAGCTGGCGGGTATCAGGTAGCATCTGGCAATGCCAGATCCAGACATCTCCGGCAGGCTGCTCCCTGGTAGTACAGCCTGCCAGAGATGTCTAGCACTAATGTGAAACTAGCCTAGTCAGTTTGCACTAAAAATAACTGATCCGTCTATTTTGAGCATCAGTTATGATCAGTTTGTGTCACTTCCATCAGAGATCAGTTATTTTTGGCAGGATGAAAAGTACTTCATGCATCTCATCAAAAATAACTGATCTCTGACGGATGTAACACAAACTGATCATAAGTGATGCTCTGAATAACGGATCTTGTTTTTTTTTTTTTTTTCTGATTGATCAGAGGAATGCAAAACTAAACGGTGATGTGAACCCAGCCTAACTTGTGTTATAGAGCAAGTACAATCAAAGTGTAAGGCCTCTTTCACACGAGCGAGTATTCCGCGCGGGGGCAATGCATCACGCCCGCAATGCATTGCGCCCGCACTGAATCCGGACCTATTCATTTCAATGGGTCTGTGTACATGAGCGTTGCTTTTCACGCATCACTTGTGCGTTGCTTGAAAAACGCAGCATGTTCTACACTGCTCAAAAAAATAAAGGGAACACTTAAACAACACAATGTAACTCCAAGTCAATCACACTTCTGTAAAATCAAACTGTCCACTTAGGAAGCAACACTGAGTGACAATCAATTTCACATGCTGTTGTGCAAATGGGATAGACAACAGATGGAAATTATAGGCAATTAGCAAGACACCCCCAATAAAGAAGTGGTTCTGCAGGTGGTGACTACAGACCACTTCTCAGTTCCTATGCTTCCTGGCTGATGTTTTGGTCACTTTTGAATGCTGGCGGTGCTTTCACTCTAGTGGTAGCATGAGACTGAGTCTACAACCCACACAAGTGGCTCAGGTAGTGCAGCTTATCCAGGATGGCACATCAATGCGAGCTGTGGCAAGAAGGTTTGCTGTGTCTGTCAGCGTAGTGTCCAGATCATGGAGGCGCTACCAGGAGACAGGCCAGTACATCAGGAGACGTGGAGGAGTCCGTAGGAGGGCAACAACCGAGCAGGAGGACCGCTACCTCCGCCTTTGTACTTATTCCGCTACTTGCAGGCTGCTCGGGCATAAGTTCAGAACTTCATAAGTTTTGAACTCATGCCTGTTGCAATCTGCAAGTAGCGGAACAAGTACAAGGGAGGTTGGGGGATGAACTGTGGGATTGCTCAGATGGCTAGGAATAGCCTAATAAATAAATAAAAATCCCACCAGCATAGGCGTGCGCAGCCTATTGCATTAGGGTATGCACCCTAAAGCACAAACACACGCTGCGCGTGTATGTATGTATATATTATATACGCATACACACACACATTTTTTATATATATATATATATATATATACACACACACACACACACACACACACACACACACACACACACACAAATACACTCTGCATACATACATACAGACCCGCACTATCAATGTAATGAAGGGAGAAGAAACCATTTTTAAACTTACCCGAGGAGGAGCACTGCCAGAGCCCTGCAAAATTACCTCCAGCAGGCCACAAATGTGCATGTGTCTGCTCAAACGGTCAGAAACAGACTCCATGAGGGTGATATGAGGGCCCGACGTCTAACACCGTGCAGGACGTTTGGCATTTGACAGAGAACACTAAGATTGGCAAATTCGCCACTGGCGCCCTGTGCTCTTCACAGATGAAAGCAGGTTCACACTGAGCACATGTGACAGACGTGACAGAGTCTTGAGACGCTGTGGAGAACGTTCTGCTGCCTGCAACATCCTCCAGCATGACCGGTTTGGCATTGGGTCAGTAATGGTGTGGGGTGGCATTTCTTTGGAGGGCTGCACAGCCCTCCATGTGCTCGCCAGAGGTAGCCTGACTGCCATTAGGTACCGAGATGAGATCCTCAGACCCCTTGTGAGACCATATGCTGGTGCGGTTGGCCCTGGGTTCCTCCTAATGCAAGACAATGCTAGACCTCATGTGGCTGGAGTGTGTCAGCAGTTCCTGCAAGGACGAAGGGCAGTGATGCTATGGACTGGCCCGCCCGTTCCCCAGACCTGAATCCAATTGAGCACATCTGGGACATCATGTCTCGCTCTATCCACCAACGTCACGTTGCACCACAGACTGTCCAGGAGTTGGCAGATGCTTTAGTCCAGGTCTGGGAGGAGATCCCTCAAGAGACCATCCACCACCTCATCAGGAGCATGCACAGGCGTTGTAGGGAGGTCATACAGGCACGTGGAGGCCACACACACTACTGAGCCTCATTTTGACTTGTTTTAAGGACATTACATCAAAGTTGGATCAGCCTGTAGTGTGTTTTTCCACTTTAATTTTGAGTGCGACTCCAAATCCAGACCTCCATGGGTTGAAAAATTTGATTTCCATTTTTTTATTTTTGTGTGATTTTGTTGTCAGCACATTCAACTATGTAAAGAACAAAGTATTTCAGAAGAATATTTAATTAATTCAGATCTAGGATGTGTTATTTTTGTGTTCCCTTTATTTTTTTGAGCAGTGTATATTCTGCGTTTTTTCCGCAACGCAGGCCCTATAGAAGTGAATGGGGCTGCGTGAAAATCGCATCCGGAAGCAAGTGCAGATGCGATGTGTTTTTCACAGATGGATACTAAGAGATGTTGTTTGTAAACCTTCAGTTTTTTATCACGCGTGTGAAAAACGCATCAATGCGCATTTCACCCGCGCGATAAAAACTGAACGCAATTGCAGGCAAAACTGAATGAAATAGCTTGCGAAATCGCGCGTTTTTCACTGAACGCTTCCAGACCTAATCCGCTCTATCTCGTCGACAAGGGGCCTAAAGGTGTTTTCACAAAATCTTGCTTCTATCATATTGTTGTTTTCTATCATATGGTTGCATTATAAAAAAAATTGTATTTAAACAGAACCTGTTGGAAGCTTCTTTGCCCTCCAGACTGTCACCGCTGTCCTCAGGGTCTTTAATCAGTCTATAATCAAGGATGCATTCACATTACAGTTTTGTTTTCCATACTTCTGATCCGCCCGAAGAACAGGAAAATAAATAAGAAACGAATCCTTAATTTTTAGCAGTTTGCAGCCTTCAGTTCCTTTTGAGATCCGTTATTTGAGACTCGAATAAACTGCTCAAAAAAGATGGATCAGTTACTCTTAGTGCAAACTGATACTAATTGAGCACAGCTGGTGCTCAGAATAATGGATCCATATTTTGTTTGCGTTTCTGTTCTTTTGACTGATCAGAAAAATGGAAAACAAAACTGTGATGTGAATGCACCCTTAGCTGGACTTAAAGGGAACCTGTCACCAAACCTTATAGTGCTGCATAGTAGTTTCCTAATGCACTTTTTCATCGTTTAGCCGCATCTAGCCTTCTTGAGAAATCAATGTTTTATTCAGCCGCTGCCCCCTGCTTCAAGTCAGGTTTGAAGTCAAGGGGGCAGCGGCCTAGGCGTCTCCAATGCTGCTCTCCCCGCCGCCTTTATTGACAAGCCGGATCTCAGTGCCGGAACCGTGCTCCTAGCCCGCATGCGCAGTAAAGGGCTGCTGTAGCGCGATGCTGGCTCCGGCTCGTACACTCAGCCGGCTTCAGTTTCCCTACTGTGCATGCGCCCGGCATCTTCTGTGACTGCGCTAGTATGTAAGGCAGGCAGCCGCATGCGCAGTAGCGAAACTGAAGCCGGCTGAGTGTACGAGCCGGGATCGAGCTACAGCAGCCCTTTACTGCGCATGTGGGCTGGGAGCGCGGTCCCGGCACTGAGATCCGTCTTGTCAATAAAGGCGGCGGGAGGCAGGGAGAGCAGCGTTGGAGACGCCTAGGCCGCTGCCCCCTTGACTTCAAACCTGACTTGAAGCAGGGGGCAGCGGCTGAATAAAACATCGATTTCTCAAGAAGGCTAGATGCGGCTAAACGATGAAAAAGTGCATTAGGAAACTACTATGCAGCACTATAAGGTACTATTAACAGCTTAGTAAACGTTTTTTTGGTGACCGGTTCCCTTTAATTTGTGACTACCTCTTTGTTTCACTGCCGTGTTATCCATACTTATGTGAAAATACGTGTAGAAAAAATAAAATTGTTGGAACACTATGTCGAGCCCAGTCACCCTCTTCACATGGACAGCTGCTGTAGGGAAGGAGTTGTATGGAGCCTATCGGAAAAGCAGAAACAACCATTAGGATAAATTGGTAGTGCCTTTATATGCAAACAGTTTTTGCTGATTTGAGGATTTGTTTGATTCTTTAGGTTTCACTGGGACTGTGCTTCATATTGATGTTTGGAAACTCCATGCTTTTGACATCTTATTATGCTTCTTCGCTCGTAGTTATTTGTGTAAGTATTTTGTGTAAGTAGACTGTTTTTATATATTAAATTGGTGTTTTTATGTACAATACTTGTTAACCACAGTCATTTCCAAGTAGTGTAGGGGTACTTTCACACTTGCGGCAGGACGGATCCGACATGCTGTTCACCATGTCGGATCCGTCCTGAGGCTGTTTCGCCGTGCCCCCGGGCCGCCGCTCCATCCCCATTGGCGGAGCTCCGGCGCAGCACGGCGGTGCACGGCTTAAGGCCGCCGGACTAAAATTACTGCATGTCAGGTTTTTTAGTCCGGCGGCTTTCTCCGTCCACCGCCGTGCTGCGCCGGAGCTCCGCCCCCGTCCCCATTATAGTCAATGGGGACGGAGCGGGGGCACGGCGAAACAGCCGCAGGACGGATCCGATATGGTGAACAGCATGTCGGATCCGTCCTGCCGCAAGTGTGAAACTAGCCTTAGGATCTTGTGTACAACCATATACCAGTAATCCCAGACAAGCTATAGCAGAGGTCTTTTTTTTTCTCTCGGGAACACTGCAACTGATTTTCACATGGTATACAGTTGCAAGAAAAAGTATGTGAACCCTTTGGAATGATATGGATTTCTGCACAAATTGGTCATAAAATCTGATCTTCATCTAAGTCACAACAATAGACAATCACAGTCTGCTTTAACTAATAACACACAAAGAATTAAATGTTACCATGTTTTTATTTAACACACCATGTAAACATTCAAAGTGCAGGTGGAAAAGTATGTGATCCCCTAGACTAATGACATCTCCAAAAGCTAATTGGAGTGAGGTGTCAGCCAACTGGAGTCCAATACATAAGATGAGATTGGAGGTGTTGGTTACAGCTGCCCTGCCCTAAAAAAAACACACACCAGTTCTGGGTTTGCTTTTCACAAAAAGCATTGCCTGATGTGAATGATGCCTCGCACAAAAGATCTCTCAGAAGACCTACGATTAAGAATTGTTGACTTGCATAAAGCTGGAAAGGGTTATAAAAGTATCTCCAAAAGCCTTACTGTTCATCAGTCCACGGTAAGACAAATTGTCTATAAATAGAGAAAGTTCAGCACTGCTGCTACTTTCCCTAGGAGTGGCCGTCCTGGCATATGCTAACATCCCTGTTAGCGAATCTACGATACATAAAACACTAAACAAGAATGGATTTCATGGGAGGATACCACAGAGGCAGCCACTGCTGTCCAAAAAAAACATTGCTGCACTTTTACAGTTTGCACAAGAGCACCTGGATGTTCCACAGCAGTACTGGCAAAATATTCTGTGGATAGATTAAACCAAAGTTGAGATGTTTGGAAGAAAAACACAACACTATGTGTGCAGAAAAAGAGGCACAGCACACCAACATCAAAACCTCATCCCAACTGTGAAGTGTGGTGGTGGGGGCATCATGGTTTGGGGCTGATTTGCTGCATCAGGATCTGGACGGATTGCTATCATCGAAGGAAAAATGAATTCCCAAGTTTATAAAGACATTTTGTAGGAGAACTTAAGGCCATCTGTCCACCAGCTGAAGCTCAACAGAAGATGGGTGTTAAACCAGGACAACGACCCAAAGCATAGAAGTAAATCAGCAACAGAATGGCTTAAACAGAAGAAAATACGCCTTCTGGAGTGGCCCAGTCCAGTCAGAGTCCTGACCTCAACCCGATTGAGATGCTGTGGCATGACCTCAACAAAGCACAATTCACACCAAACATCCCAAGAATATTGCTGAACTGAAACAGTTCTGTAAAGAGGAATGGTCAAGAATTACTCCTGACCGTTGTGCACGTCTGATCTGCAACTACAGGAAACGTTTGGCTGCCAAAGGAGGTTCAACCAGTTATTAAATCCAAGGGTTCACATACTTTTTCCACCTGTACTGTGAATGTTTACATGGTGTGTTCAATAAAAATATGGCAACATTTAATTATTTGTGTGTTACTACTTTAAGCAGACTGTGATTGTCTATTTTTGTGACTTAGGTGAAGATCAGATCACATTTTATGACCAATTTGTGGAGAAATTCATATCATTCCAAAGGGTTCACATACTTTTTCTTGCAACTGTATATTAATTTGTACTTCAGTAGCTTCCCTGTTCCCTTCCCTTCCCTCCCCTCAGTGCTGGCATTGTGATCTCATAGTGAAGTAGGTGTTGTGACCCACTTATCTTTCATTCAGTCATCCATCCCCTTTTCTATAAATTCAGGAGTATATAGCTGTATCTGTCTGTAAACATTATGTTTTCACAGGTTATTGCGATAAGCAGAGACTTCCTGAAACTTGAAAAGATGGCAATAATAAGTTGGGTATGTTGAGTATATTTTTCTATTGTGTTATTTTCTGTACAGATGTGTCCTCACTTGCCTTTTGTCTTAGCTCAACAAGTCCTGATAAATGTGGCATGTGAGGTGACCAGCTTTGTAAAAAAAATTATAAATAAAAAACGTGATTTCGTGTTACTTTTATCTTTTCACTGTTGAAATTTTGAAATTGCAACACCAAGAAGGAAAAGTCATGGAATCATGGAAATCACAGGATCGATAGACATGTTAATGAGATGCAGATGTTAAAAATGGAAACAAAAATATTCAAAACATCTGAATTTATTCCGTATAGAGTATGAACGCCACGCACAGAAATACATACATTCAAATGCCTCGGCGTGCTATTAGTGAGGTTATTAATGATTGTCTGAGAAATATTCTGAATTTACTTGGGCACACATCATGAAAATCCGTTGCTGGTAGCTCCTTTTTTAATTGCCGAACAATGACATTCCAGAGGTACTCGATGACACTGCCGATCATGGTAGCACATTTACACCACACAGGCTGCTCACAGTAGCACGAGCAACATGCTTCCTGGCATTGTCCTAATAAAATAAAAAAAGACTCTTTGAAAAAATTACCATACGTACAATTGGTTCCACAACCAAATTATTGTAACGCCAAGCTGTTAGTGTACCTGAAATGAAGACCTTAGTGTTCTCGCTACCGTACAATATGCCGTCCCACCCAATAATGCTTGGAGTAGGACATTCCCTTGTGAAGGCCTCTTCATGGCTTTGCCCACTTGGTCCCCAGACCTATCTCCGGCTATCATTGCATCCAAGGCAAAAATGGGACTATTCTAGCATCCATTGCCATCTTGCTGAGCACCAAGGTAGCCTTTGAGAGTGGTGGTTTAAAGTCAATGGAACACCGGTAGCTGAATCTCTGGCTCGTAGCCCAGTGTTGTGCAAACACCTTCTGATGGTTTGTGTAGAGTCGGACACTGTTTGCTGCTGTAGGCTTGGGATGTGACGTCCAGTTTCACTTGCAGTACAAAATGGATCACTACACGCCATTCTTCTAATCAGATGATCCAGCCGTGCTTAAGTTTGTTTCTCTGCACCTCTTGCTGTCATTCCAGTTTGTCATTGTTCTCCCAACCACCGGGACACATAATGTTAAATAGCGCTGACATCTCGGCCTAGGCACATAATGATCTTCCGAATTCTGTCCCTCTCAGTTTGTGACAAGTGACGATAACTGCCACTTTTAATTAATAGGAGACATCGAACAATTATCCCACGAGGCTAAAAAACTTTACTTTCAATCTGGCTTTATGCTCCTCATCCTTGCCACAGATTGGAGCTAGGTGCTTGAAAATTGTTTCATCTGCAGATCTTAGGGACACCTGCTACTTTGATTTGCATAACCTTATGGCTTGATCTTCTTGGTGTTACAATTTGACTGTTGAAGAGTATATGTCTGTTAGACCACCCAGGAGTTGTGATGTGAATTTTAGCCCTTTGAATATTGTTTCTTTGTATTTTCAGATGTTGCAAGTGTTGATTTGGATCTTCGGGACTGTAGCATTGAAAGCACTGACATCAATGATACTTGGTGTTAGAGATGATGTGAGTATGATGATACCTTAAAAGCAACCATCCACATTGTTCACCTACCAAGTGGGGAGCACCTGCCCAAAAAAGATGACCCTACTAGAGTACTGTCCCTATTTAATCCTAGTTACCCTAATATCCACCATGGAAACTCTGCTAACAAATGCATAAACATATAAAAAAGTTAATTTCTATTGTGTTTTCATCACCATGCAAATGTTTACTTTTTTTTATTAATTAAAACCAGGTACTGACACACATTTGTTTCTAATTGATGTTTTATTCCATTCCTGGTAGATTATCATGACAGCAATTAACAGCATTCAGATATTGTATTTCCTTTACAGCAGCAGCATGGACCATAGAAACCTGTAATTCGGAGATGATTCCTTCACTTTTATGGGATTTTTTTTTAAATATAGATACAAATGTTGACAATTAAAAAAAAAGTTTTTTTTTAAATGAAACTTGATTTAAACAGTAGGTAATTTTCTGATTACGTATTTTCTTTACGTCTTTAAGTTGTCTTATTATTGAGAAAAATTATGTTAGTCAGTTGCATGTGGGATGCCTTTCCTGGACAATCTTCATTTTCTAGTGATACCTATCCTGTCTCATGCATTGCTAGTTGCCAACTAGGCAGATTTGCGGTTCAGGACTCAAGAACTTTGATTAATACAGGTTATTTTTTTATATTTTTTTAATGGAAAGAAATAATTGTTAAACAGGTTGTTACAGGGGTTCTCCAGAATTTATATAAAATGGCTGCCACAAACCTCTCCTACAATGTGAGCAGGACTGGTTGCCACCACTTGCAGAGCTGCCTAGGGGGGTGAGGGAGCGGTGCCTCACTACGCTGCTCTATAATACAAACCGGATTCCAAAAAAGTTGGGACACTAAACAAATTGTGAATAAAAACTGAATGCAATGATGTGGAGATGGCAAATGTCAATATTTTATTTGTAATAGAACGTAGATGACAGATCAAACGTTTAATCCGAGTAAATGTATCATTTTAAAGGAAAAATACGTTGATTACAATTTTCACGGTGTCGGCAAATCCCAAAAAAGTTGGGACAAGTAGCAATAAGAGGCTGGAAAAAGTGAATTTGAGCATAACGAAGAGCTGGAAGACCAATTAACACTAATTAGGTCAATTGGCCACATGATTGGGTATAAAAAGAGCTCCTCAGAGTGGCAGTGTCTCTCAGAAGCCAAGATTGGTAGAGGATCACCAATTCCCACAATGTTGCGCAGAAAGATGGTGGAGCAATATCAGAAAGGTGTTACCAAGCGAAAAATTGCAAAGACTTTGCATCTATCGTCATCAACTGTGCATAACATCATCCGAAGATTCAGAGAATCTGGAACAATCTCTGTGCATACGGGTCAAGGCCGTAAAACCATACTGCTTGCCCGTGATCTCCGGGCCCTTAAACGACACTGCACCACAAACAGGAATACTACTGTAAAGGAAATCACAGAATGGGCTCAGGAATACTTCCAGAAACCATTGTCAGTGAACACAATCCACCGTGCCATCCGCCGTTGCCAGCTGAAACTCTACAGTGCAAAGAAGAAGCCATTTCTAAGCAAGATCCACAAGCTCAGGCGTTTTCACTGGGCCAGGGATCATTTAAAATGGAGTGTGGCAAAATGGAAGACTGTTCTGTGGTCAGACGAATCACGATTCGAAGTTCTTTTTGGAAATCTGGGACGCCATGTCATCCGGACGAAAGAGGACAAGGACAACCCAAGTTGTTATCAACGCTCAGTTCAGAAGCCTGCATCTCTGATGGTATGGGGTTGCATGAGTGAGTGTGGCATGGGCAGCTTGCATGTCTGGAAAGGCACCATCAATGCAGAAAAATATATTCAGGTTCTAGAACAACATATGCTCCCATCCAGACGTCATCTCTTTCAGGGAAGACCCTGCATTTTTCAACAAGATAATGCCAGACCACATTCTGCATCAATCACAACATCATGGCTGCGTAGGAGAAGGATACGGGTACTGAAATGGCCAGTCTGCAGTCCAGATCTTTCACCTATAGAGAACATTTGGCGCATCATAAAGAGGAAGGTGCAACAAAGAAGGCCCAAGACGATTAAACAGTTAGAGGGCTGTATTAGACAAGAATGGGAGAGCATTCCTATTTCTAAACTTGAGAAACTGGTCTCCTCGGTCCCCAGACGTCTGTTGAGTGTTGTAAGAAGAAGGGGAGATGTGGTGGAGACAGTGGTGAATGGCCTTGTCCCAACTTTTTGGGGATTTGTTGACACCATGAAATTCTGATTCAACATATTTTTCCCTTAAAATGGTACATTTTCTCAGTTTACACTTTTGTTCCGTGATTTATGTTCTATTCTGAATAAAATGTTAGAAGTTGGCACCTCCACATCATTGCATTCAGTTTTTATTCACGATTTGTATAGTGTCCCAACTTTTTTGGAATCCGGTTTGTAGATGGTAATGATGCAATCCTGTCTGTGATATGCTATCATGGCTGGGCAGCCTAACAGGAAAACTCAACAAGGTGTAGAATGTGCAGGTGCGAGAGCGTAGTGTCTAGTGAGACCTCATACCCCCCCCCCCCCCAGAGCAACCAATCAGATTCCACGTTTAATTTTCCAAAGGAGCTTTCAAAAATGAAAGGCAGAATCAGGTTGCTATGGATAACTAAGCCAGTTTTGATAAATCTACACTGAGTCTTTTCCTCCTTTTGAATACATTTCTGGCTTTGGCTTAAAAACTGCCTGAAAAACCTGAATGTCCAAACCCAGCCTAGTGGGCCATTAAGGAGAACAGCCATTTCCCTAAGGGCTCATGCACACGGCCGTAGTTTCAGTCTGCATCTGATCCACGTTTTTGCAGATCAGATGCAGAGCCAATCATCTCAATGGGGCCACAAAAGATGCAGACAGCACAATAAACAGTTTTTGATGCTATGGTGAAATGATTTATCTAGTGAGAGCATAAAACTTTTAGACAGATACATTAATACTAAAGCCGGAAAGCTTGGGGCAAAAATAAACCAGATTAAATTCTGACTTTGGGAGAGTCCAAAATGCACCAAATTTATTAGGAGGTTTTTAGGCGCTTTTAATAAATTTAACATTTTTTGCAATTCACTCCGGAGATATATATAAAATAAAATAAAAATTTTAGACTGGTGTATTAACAAACAACAAAAAAATGCCCATAATATTCCAAAAATATAATTTTTTAATTGTAATAAACATATCATGATTTATAAAATCCACTGGCCAATGCCGCTGCTACCCACCAAAAGATGGAAAACATGTCAAGTATGCGAATGGTGTATATCGGGGTGATTCACCATATAGTAGCCCTAATGATGCTACTATTGTAAAGTAAAAAGCATATGGTCATCACCCTGGTACATAACCACTAGGCAGAGCTCAACTCGAAGTGCAGTTAAAGAAAAATAATAAAGCAGACGCTAGAATCTAGCAGCGGAGGGAGAGGTTAAACCCTCAGAAAATAATAATGCACAAAACCTTATAATAAAGGATATGGAGGAGCACAGCAAATGACTACAGATAGAAATCAAAGCATACCACAGGACATGATGGGGGTGAAAAACAGCAGGCACAGGACAAGATAGGAACCTCGACGCGCGTTTCGCCTCAGCTTCGTCGGGAGGTGCTCACCGTTCTTTAACTGCACTTCGAGTTGAGCTCTGCCTAGTGGTTATGTACCAGGGTGATGACCATATGCTTTTTACTTTACAATAGTAGCATCATTAGGGCTACTATATGGTGAATCACCCCGATATACACCATTCGCATACTTGACATGTTTTCCATCTTTTGATGGGTAGCAGCGACATTGGCCAGTGGATTGCGGCATCCGGTTTCCTGCTGGTTCTTCATTTTCTTGTTATTTCTAATATTTTATAAATCATGATATGTTTATTACAATTAAATAAATTATATTTTTGGAATATTTTGGGCATTTTTTTGTTGTTTGTTCTTTAACAACATTATAGGTTTATATGGTTTCTTATCTCTTGCCCTAACTAATAGCTGTACATTGAGGCGTTCTTTTTTGGTTCTATGGTGTATTAACAAATCAATCCCTGAGTCTTTTACCATTATATCAGTGCATATTTGCATTTTTGTCAGACATCTCTTTCTCTGTTTCTAATCTTTTAAACATAACTCATCTCGTCACTTCTTTTTACATTCACAGGCAGGTATGCAAGTAACAAAAACGGAATACATAAAAATCATCTTTTTGACTGACTACTTTTATATTGCTAGCTCCATAATGTAGACACAATGGCACCAGGTCATTGCCATCCATTAATTTTCAGTCATTTACATTGTATTCATCTGTCTGTGAATGAATTTTCTCCAATAAACAATGAAGTAGTCCACCTTGTTATAATAGTCCCTTACATACAGAGATAGTTAATAACCTGTTTTACATATGTCACATATCTAAATTAGGTTTCAGGAGCGAATCTTGAATGAAGAACATTTCTGCTCTGTTATAAATCAAAAAGAATCAGATAACAAGATTGTATTAAATCTTGTTACCGAGATAATAATTATATCATTTTTATTTAATTTTCTAAAAAAGATGTTTGCTTAGAGAAGGCAAGAAATCAAGTTAAATTCTACCGTGATGTTTCCCACTTCCAGCTGGCACTGAAACTTCCTACATAAAGATGCCAAATCTCACAGTCTCCTTTTCTTTAGAGAGAGAAAAGAAATTCTAAGCCTACAGCTATTAACCACTTGTAAACGGCCCATAGATCGCTGAGTACATGGTAGAGTAATTGAAGGCTGAGTGCTCGGTAGGGGCTAAACTGCTAGGTCTTAGCAGACTGGAACCGTAAATGCCAAGGCTGTGTTTTTCCCTGCAATGCGGAGTGCTCACAACATTTACAGATAAAAATTGTAGTGTAAAAATAAATATGAGGTTGCAGTGTCCCTCAGATGTCTCTTATGGAGGACAAAATATTAAAGTGAAAATAATATAGGTTAAAAAAAAAAGAATCCTATGGCCAGCCTTGATCCCAGAGAGTCCAAATGTATTAGTGCAGTATATCAACATTGCTATACTGGAAAGAAAAATAAATTTTTAGGAATAATACTAGTGCCAGTGTAAAAAAAAAAAAAAAAGTATTTGATTATTTTTTTTTTCGTGTATCCTTCCCAGATGAAATGAAAAATTACTTTTTTTTATAAAATAAAATTGGAAGAATAAACTCCTCAATGTATTGTTACATAGTTAATACGGTTGAAAAAAGACAAACGTCCATCAAGTTCAACCAAGGGATAGGTGGGGACAGAAATCCCAGAAGGATGTGAGATTTCTACACATTATAGTCAACGGAACTAGGGATTCCCAACCAGTCTCCCAAGCTGGTACTTGCCCAGCCTTAAGCTGCTTATCTTCTGCGATCTGACGAGTGCAGGTACATTCAGCTTAGAATAACCATTAACCATATTGGGGAAAAAATTATTAAAGGAGTTGTCCGGGTTCAGAGCTTAACCCAGACAAATCCCCATTTTCACACAGGCAGCCTCCCTGATATGCGCATCGGAGCATTTTATGCTCCGATGCTCTCCTTTGCCCTGTGCTGAATTGTGCAGGGCAAAGGCTTTTTTTGGAGATCCAGTGATGTCCCGGGCTCCGGGTAAAGCTAGGCGGAGGCTTCCCACTAACAGTGAGCCTGGTGACGTCACCGACACGAATGGGCAGGCTTTTAGCGCTGCCCTAGCCTGTAAAACAGATAGGGCAGCGCTAAAGCCCACCTATCCGTGCCAGTGATGTCATCAGCACCACTGCTAGGCGGAAGCCTCCGCCTAGAAGTGTAAAAATGTAAACAAACAGCCTTTGCCCTGAAATGCTCCGGAGGACATATTAGAGGGGCTGCCTGGGTGAAAATGGGGATATGTCCGGGTTCAGCTCTGAACCCGGACAACCCCTTTAACTTAACCTATAAAATAATTCTTATGTATGTTAGTGATTACTTTGAGTATAAAGTTGCACCAAGTTTCAGTGTGCAAACTTGATTCCTTCATTCATTTTCAGATCTCCTGATTATTCAGTTTGCAACTTGCTCAGAGTTTCAAACTTTTTTCACATGTTGTCTTCCTCCTAGTAATAGATGCCAGATGTGTGTATCCAGGATGCTGCTGTCTCACCCCAGCAAATGGCCTCCTCTTTTCCTTCCTATCTATAGTCTGTGTGAACTGCCTTTCTTTGGATCCTTTCCCCCCTCTCCACACACATTTGCCACGTACAACCTTCTCACACGTTTTGCTGCAACCTCTAAGGGTCCATTCACACGTCCGTATGTGTTTTGCGTTCCGCATTTTGCGGACCGCTCATCGCCGGCACTCTTATAGAAAATGCCTTTCCTTGTCCGCAACTGCGGACAAGAAAAGGACATGTTCTATTTTTTTGCGGAACGGAAGTGCAGATCCAGACAGCACATTCCGGCCCCATTGAAAATGAATGGGTCCGCACCTGTTCCGCAAAATTGTGCAACGGATGCGGACCCATTTTTTGCGGACACGTGAATGGACCCTAAGGCTGCTTTCACACAGTCATTTCACACAGAGACAGAGAGATCCATCAGAAGCAGATCTCTGATAGAACTATACTGGAATGCCAGCAGGGCACCTGTGTATCATTATACGGTCACTATCTTAGTACAGTACTCTTTATTCCATTTCAGTATTATCAGTCACTATGTGCTGATAATTTGGCTTCATAGTCTGGCTTTTAACATGGTGGTTGGAAGGCAGATCCAAAATTTGTCCTGAATCCCATAGGACTCTAGTAGCTCACTTAGCACATAGAGTAGACATGCCACACACTTGAAGAAAGCCAGGCCATCATTCTACCCACCACAATGGAGCTGGAGACATGACTGCCAGGAATCTTTATTCCATAATTGGGCCCAGCTCTGTTTGTGACTACCTGCCGTTCCCCGTCAAGTTAGCACTATTTGTATGTCCTCAAGGATGTACTGTGGGCAGCGCTGTCTATATGACTACAGTGCTGTGTCTGGGCATGGGAAAATAGCTGTAGTTACTCTGGATGTGGGGTGAGGTCTGAATAGCTGAATGATGTTGGGGGGAGAACATAAAGAGTATGGAACGAGCACTGCATTTACTCTCGGGGTGATGAGGTCTAAGTATGTGATTGCTGGCCTGGGCAGGAGATATGTAGATATGGCGGCAGCTCTGTACACACACCCCTTGGCGCGGGTTCGGACTAATGATATTTTGTCACCTTTGTTTGAGATCCATAATGGCACGCACCAGGGGTGTCCTCTTTCTCCTCTCCTTTATGTCTTGCCGATGGAACACCTAGCCACGGCACTCAGGAATAATCCTGATATTAAAGGAGTTGAGGTTTGGAACCAGAGGCACAAGCTAGCGCTTTAAGCAGACGATCTCATCCTTTATGTGACTTCCCCCCATATCTCTATACCATCTATATTTTAGGAATTTGACAGGTTTGGTCATCTTAGTAATTTTAAGGTGAACCTCGTTAAAACAGAACTATTGAATGTCTCCCTCTCCCAGACAGAGGCTTTATCCATCCAAAGCAATTTTTCCTTCCAATGGAAAGACCACAAGTCTGACATATTTGGGCATCCAAATTCCAGCACAATTACATTTACCAATTTACTATTCCTGAAAAGGGAGAATAGTGAATAGTGATCTGGATTATTTAAGACTTAACTTTTACTTTTTATACATTATAAAATATATCCCTCAAAATATACTATAGGTTCAATGTGAATACAATTTTCCACAGTCCCGCACGCAGGGGGACTCCTTGGAAACAAAGACAACTTTGTCTACACTTGTACATTCAGTGTCAGACACTAGAGGGTGACAGGAGCCGATATGCACAAGCACCTTAGGTGCACAAAAACGGGGTAGCAGTGATCGGTATGTACTGGCACCCTATGTACACAATTTTAAGCAATGATGTGAAAGATAACATATAACAGTGTATACATAATGCATGGCGGCATAAAGAAAAAACACACAATGATTAGGTGCAAAGATTCACCGTGCAGGGGGGATGCACAGCTGCACCTATATCATAAAGGTGCACGGCGGCACCAATGAAACCCAGTGTCCTACCCTACAGATGATAGGCTCTTCAGACACCTCCGTTTTACTGTTTCTTGGTAGGGTGGTCCGGTTCGATGGTACGAGGTCCTTAAAATATGTGGGAATCACAGGAAGATGTTCCTATATGTCCCTGGATGACCCTATAGGGCCCTACAATAGCCTTATTGGTCTAACCACGGAGTGTCCCACTAATTGGGCCCCTGTCCGGAATCTAACCCTGGAATTGCGTTCCCTATTTTGCCCTGAAAAGATCCCGACATGCACGTTTCTGAGGCAGAAACAGTCCTCTCATCAGGGGAATATGAAGAGTGGGCTAGATATTTCACTTGCCGGAGAAGATGTTCACCACCAAGCGTTTGCTGGAAAAGATGCTTGCCAGCAAATACAAAAGCCACTGGGAAGGATAACTCCCAGTGGAATAGAGTGCACACGTAGGTGCCAAAAAGAAAGAGGGACAGATGGAAGACCCCCTCCCCTAGTTGCGGTACACAATTGAGGCCGCAGGCATAGATGTTACCTGGCTATCTGCAGGGGCCCGCCGGTATTTGAAGTGTCTCGTCCACCTGTGTGCACAGCGCGCGGTGTGATGACGTTAACAATCTCGAGATATGGCGGTCGCATGCGCAAGAGTGTTGCCAGGAACCAGTTTTAATTTATTTGAATTTACTATTCCCCCTGAATCACTTGCCACTGCAGAGGAGGACTCTTGAGGACCTACAGTTATATAAGTTGAAACATCTGTCATGGTTTGGCCGTATGAATACTGTTAAAATCAATATCCTTCTAAGATTCCTTTACCTCTTTCAGACTATACCCATCTATGTTCCGAGGAGTTATTTTTCAGACATACAAAAGGCCCTCACTAGGTTTATATGGCATACCAGTAAGCCTAGGTTAAACAAGCGGGTTCTAATTAAACATAAATCCCTAGGAGGATTTGGCCTCCCAGTTTTTCACCTTTATCACAATGCAGCGGTACTTTCTAGGATACTAGACTGGACACACAAGGGTTCACAGAAGTTGTGGGTCTCCCTGGAACAAGATTGGATTGGCCATATCTTGTGAGACATGTCCTAGCAGTCGGAGATGATTGGATCTCAAGATCACAGATCTCGTATAGACCTTGCCCTATGACTCTGTTGTATTGCAACCCAGCTTTTAGCCCGAGATTAGATCCCTCATCGTTTCTGATTAAAACTGTGCACAACGGTTTTCTGAGAATACGGGACGTCTTAACATCAGAGTAGCTGACTTTATTTGAAGCCTTGCGTACGAGCTCTACCTTTTGTATGGTCTCTTGGTTAGGATACGCTCAGCTGCGTTCCTTTTTCGGAGCCACGTTCTCGAACATCCATCTGGCCCCCTGACAGGGTTTGACAAGACGTACTTGCAATCAGCGGGTAGAAGGGGTACTTTGTCTGCATTGTATAAGGTTCTCCTAGACTTGTGCAGCGCGGACAGGGCCCCATTCTTTGATAGGTGGGAATCCGATTTACAGGTCCAATTCACAGATGTGGATGTTGTCAAAATGTGTACGTTCTCCCATGGAATATCGTTGGCGGCACAAGCTAAAAAAAAATTATTACAAAATTCTTTTTAGGTGGTACTATTGTCCAACTACATTACACCATATGTTTCCTTCAGCGTCAGATTTGTGTTGGCGATGTAAGAAAGATAGGTGTTCCCTATTACATATCTGGTGGAGCTGCCCTGCAATTTGCTCCTTTTGGGATTGAGTATTACAGGTGTATGCTAAATACTCTGGTAAGATGATTCCATATACCCCTTAAGTAACCCTACTCTCTCTTATACGGGGCTCCTTGGCTCGAGTTAAGAAAGGGGTTCTAAGGCATTTTCTGTCTGCAGCGAGAATGGTAATTCCCAGGCATTGGAAGACCAAATTTCCACCCACTCTCTGTGAGTGGGCTAGGGAACTTCGGTATATTTTACATATGAATTGATAGCGTATCAACAGGAGTGGTCAGAAATATTTATGAATATATGCTACCTCCTGCTCACTTACCTGGATTCTCCTGAGTGTCAGAACATGCTGTCACCTTTTTTTAGCATGTACAGATTAGGCGAGAGATCATGACCCTTCTCCACACATGATTTCCCTATCTCCCTTCCCCATCTCCTTTTTTTATATTTTTTTATATTTTTATTTTATGGGATTATATGTAAGGTTACTTTCACACTTGCGACAGAGTGATCCGGCAATCTGCATGCAAACGGACAGCATTTGTATACGGACCCGTCTTACAAATGCATTGCAAGAACTGATCCGTTTCTCCGAATGTCATCCGGAGAAACTGATCCTTATATATTTTATTTTCACATCTTTACCGGTCTGCGCATGCGCAGACCGGAAGGATGGATCCGGCATTGCGGTATTTTTAATGCCGGATTCGGCACTAATACATTTCAATGTAAATTAATGCTGGATCTGGCATTCCGGCAACTTACCCGGAATTTTGGACGGAGATAATAGCGCAGCATGCTGCGGTATTACCTCCGTCCAAAACGCAGTTCGGTGACTGAACTGAAGACATCCTGAACGAATTTCTCTCCATTCAGAATGCATGGGGATAAAACTGATCAGTTCTTTTCCGGTATAGAGCCCCTATGACGGAACTCTGTGCCGGAAAAGAAAAACACTAGTGTGAAAGTACCCTAAGACACATTAACGTGCCGAAATAACGGAAAATTAGAAGATAGATTGTATTGCAGTTTTACATTTCATTGCAGTTAGCACTGTTTATTATCTACAAAATGACTGACTCAATATATAATTACACATTGTTACGTGCTGGTGCTCAGAACGAGCAGTCCTGATTTGCATCATTATTTGTTGCAATATCTGTATGGGTCCTGCGCGACCCCATGGAATGCTTGTTCAAGTATTTGATGGCTCTCATATGTTATATTTCAAAAATAATAAAAACAGAGTAAACATAAATATGTCATTGCTGGTGGAGGTGTGGGGAAGAATGGGGGTAGCAGGAGGTCTCACATACTGTGGTGGGTTATGTATTTAACTTTGGTGACTGGTGCCCTGCATGAGCTAAGGCTGCCAGCAGTGATGGCCAGTTCGCCCGCAAACACATGCGGGCTGCCATATCAACTCACAAGTCCGGCGATGCACAAGTAAGCCCTTACCTGTGCCTGCGCCTGCGCCGCGAGCCGGTCTGAAACAAATGCGGTCACCGGGAGCAGGCAGTTCAGAGAACAAATTAACACAATCAAGATAAAGGTTTGATCAAACCGGTGCTAATATAGTGGGCTAAACCCTAAATCCAATGACTATTCACAATAGTGGGTAGCTTATTAATACTTAACGTTTAATTATGTCAAAAGTTAAAATGATAGGCCCTTAGTATGTAGATTAAAAAATCTAGACTGAGTGCAATTGGAATATTGCATACAACTCTCCCATTGGCATATGCCAATCCAGGGAGAGAAGGAGGGACCAAAAAAAGAGGAAGGGATAGATATAATGATAGGTTGAGAAGAGAGGATGCGTAGTGAGAGGGACACACTGCTGGGTCAATGGCCCTAGGGGTCCCTTATCCTATGCTCCTCAACACACTAAATAATCTATCACTAACCCTAGATAGCCCTACCTAGACATGGACTGCCCAGCTTTGTCCGAGAGATAGAGTGCGGTCCCTATATCTAGGGGAAGACAATCTAAACCAGAAAAAGGAGGGCAATGTACATAGACTGACAAACATAAAATGAGACAACCTATATAAGATACGATGAATAAACTATAGGTATGGTACTCTGGGGTCGTTAGTGGATCCCATAAAGGTAAAAAGCACCTTTTTTACCTTTATGGGATCCACTAACGACCCCAGAGTACCATACCTATAGTTTATTCATCGTATCTTATATAGGTTGTCTCATTTTTTGTTTGTCGGTCTATGTACATTGCCCTCATTTTTCTGGTTTAGATTGTCTTCCCCTAGATATAGGGACCGCACTCTATCTCTCATACAAAGCTGGGCAGTCCATGTCTAGGTAGGGCTATCCAGGGTTAGTGATAGATTATTTAGTGTGTTGAGGAGCATAGGATAAGGGACCCCTAGGGCCATTGACCCAGCAGTGTGTCCCTCTCACTACGCATCCTTTCTTCTCAACCTATCATTATATCTATCCCTTCCTCTTTTTTTGGTCCCTCCTCCTCTCCCTGGATTGGCATATGCCAATGGGAGAGTTGTATGCAATATTCCAATTGCACTCAGTCTAGATTTTTTAATCTACATACTAAGGGCCTATAATGTTAACTTTTGACATAATTAAACGTTAAGTATTAATAAGCTACCCACTATTGTGAATAGTCAGTTCAGAGAACAGCCCGATGAAGGCCCCCGGCGGCTGTTCTTGGAACTGCCTGCTCCCGGTGACCGCATTTGTTTCAGACCGGCTCGCCGCACAGGTAAGGGCTTACCTGTGCATCGCCGGACTTGTGAGTTAAGATGGCAGCCCGTGGCTGCCAGAGCTAAATCCATTGGCTGCTAAGGAGAGGGCTTGTTTTCATGAGAAAACTCCTGTATGGGAAGGGGAAGTACGGTATGTTTTAGGAGATACCTCAGAGCAAGGACACAAAACTTCAACTTTAAAATGACAAGAAGTTAATCTAGGGATAGAATTATACTACAGTTCATAGTTTATACAGTGGATATAAAAAGTCTGCACACCCCTGTTAAAATGTCAGGTTTCTGTGATGTAAAAAAAATGAGACAAAGATAAATCATTTCAGAACTTTTTCCACCTTTTAATGTGACCTATAAACTGTACCACTCAATTGAAAAACAAACTGAAATCTTTTAGGTAGAGGGAAGAAAAAATATAAAAATAAAATAATATGGTTGCATAAGTGTGCACACCCTTAAACTAATACTTTGTTGAAGCACCTTTTGAGTCTATTACAGCACTCAGTCTTTTTGGGTATGAGTCTATCACAGGCATGGCCAACTTGTGGCTCTCCAGCTGTTGTAAAACTACAATTCCCACCATGCCCTGCTGTAGGCTGATAGCTGTTGGCAGTCTGGGCATGCTGGGAGTTGTAGTTTTGCAACATCTGGAGAGCTTTAGGTTGGCCATCCCTGGTCTATCAGTATGGCACATTTTGACTTGGCAAGATTTGCCGACTCTTCTTTGCAAAAACACTCCAAATCTGTCAGATTGTGAGGGCATCTCCTGTGCACAGCCCTCTTCAGATCACCCCACAGATTTTCAATCGGATTCAGGTCTGGGCTCTGGGTGGGCCATTCCAAAACTTTAATCTTCTTCTGGTGAAGCCATTCCTTTGTTGATTTGGATGTATGCTTTGGGTCGTTGTCATGCTGAAAGATGAAGTTCCTCTTCAGGTTTCTGCTAACTAAGCTGAACATGAAGGTTTTGTGCCAATATTGACTGGTATTTGGAACTGTTCATAATTGCCTCTAGCTTAACTAAGGCCCCAGTTCCAGCTGAAGAAAAACCGCCCCAAAGCATGATGCTGCCACCACTATGCTTCACTGTGGGTATGGTGTTCTTTTGGTGATGTGCAGTGTTGTTTTTGCGCCAAACATATCTTTTGGAATTATGGCCAAAAAGTTCAACCTTGGTTTCATCAGACTAACACCTTTCCCCACATGCTTTTGGGAGACTTCAGATGTGTTTTTGCAAAATGTAGACTGCCTTGGATGTTTTACTTCGTAAGAAAAGGCTTTCGTCTTGCCACTCTACCCCATAGCCCAGACATATGAAGAATACGGGAGATTGTTGTCACCTGTACCACACAGCCAGTACTTGCCAGATATTCCTGCAGCTCCTTTAATGTTGCTGTAGGCCTCTTGGTAGCCTCCCAGACCAGTTTTCTTCTCGTCTTTTCATCAATTTTGGAAGGATGTCCAGTTCTTGGTAATGTCACTGTTGTGCCATATTTTCTCCACTTGAAGTCTTCACTGTGTTCCATGGTATATCTAATGCCTTGGAAATTCTTTTGTACCCTTCTCCTGACTGATACTTTTTAACAATGAGATCCCTCTGATGCTTTGGAAGCTCTCTGTGGACCATGGCTTTTGCTGTGGGATGCGACTAAGAAAGTTTCAGGAAAGACCAACTAGAGCAGCAGAACTTTATTTGGGGTTAATCAGAGGCACTTTAAATGATGGCAGGTGTATGCTGACTCCTATTTAACATGATTTTGAATGTGATTGCTTAATTTTGAACACCGCTACATCCCCAGTTATAAGAGGGTGTGCACACTTATGCAACCACATTATTTTAGTTTTTTTTTTGTTTTCTTCCCTCCACCTCAGATTTCAGTTTGTTTTTCAATTGAGTGGTACAGTTTATAGGTCACATTAAAGGTGGAAAAAGTTCTGAAATGATTTATCTTTGTCTCTTTTTTTTTTTACATCACAGAAACCTGACATTTTAACAGGTGTGTGTAGACTGTTTATATCCACTGTATATGGTTGCCACATCAGCATTGACATTTCTTGAGAAACATTAAAGTGAATGTAAACTCATTTCAAATTTAAAGAATAAAATGACTATGTTTACTGCATCAGTGCTCTCTCTAACTTTTTCAGGCGCACATCTTCAATATACTGAAGTCAAAGTTTACAAGTTACAAGGATTTTGACACATTAATGTATACCTGTGCACCTGAATTTGATTTTATGGAGAATGAGGTATGGTTTCATAACAGCAAATTCTTTCAAAAATATTGCACATGCACTAAACCACTGCTATTGCTGAGTATGATAGACAGTTTTTATTTTATTTTTTTTGTAAACTTTAAAGGGGTGTTCTAAGATTTTTGTATTGATGGCCTATCCTTAGGTTAGATCATCAATATCTTATCACCAGCTGTTTCAGAGTACAATAGGATCAGCAACTTAAATGGGTATTCCCATTTCAGACAATGTGAGCATAACGCTAGTTTATGCCCCCATTGTCTGATAGGTGCAGGTCCCAAAGGTGGGACCCGCACCTATCTCATAAAGCTACTTAACTTTCATTTCTATGGGGCCACTGTAAATAGCAGAGCAGTGGCTCAGCTATTTCAGTCAGCCCCATAGAAATGAATAGAAGTGGTGGTCGTGCAAGTGTGGTGCGCTCCAATTCATTTCCACTGAGATTTTGAACATAGCCTAGTGCGCCGCTCGGCTATTTTCAGTGGCCCAGTAGGAAAGATTAGTGGTGGCCGGACCCGGCACTGCCCCCATTGTCTGATAGGTGCAGGTCCCAAAGGTGGGACCCGCACCTATCTCATAAAGCTACTTAACTTTCATTTCTATGGGGCCACTGTAAATAGCAGAGCAGTGGCTCAGCTATTTCAGTCAGCCCCATAGAAATGAATAGAAGTGGTGGTCGTGCAAGTGTGGTGCGCTCCAATTCATTTCCACTGAGATTTTGAACATAGCCTAGTGCGCCGCTCGGCTATTTTCAGTGGCCCAGTAGGAAAGATTAGTGGTGGCCGGACCCGGCACTGCCGACCACCACTTTCCCAGCTTTATTTTCGGCTGCGTTTTATGAGATAGGTGAAGACAATGGGAGCATATCCTATCAATATTTCCCCATTGTCCGAGGTGGGAACAGCCCTTTTAAGTCAGCATCTAAACTACTCGATCCATTGTGTAGTGAGCAGAGCTGGTAAATGCAGCACTGCTCCCATTCACTTCAATGGGAACAATGGTGCATTTACCAGTTACATTAACTTTAGAATGAGCTTTGTAGTTGCAGCATTTAATTCTGGCGCAAATATTGATGGTCTATCCAGATGATAGGGCATCAGTTTAAACTCCTGAAATACCACTTTAATCCCTGCTACAACATGCTTTGGTTCATTTTCTATTCAGTATTCATTTATTTTCCCAACTTATTTGGAACACTTCCATTTTTATGAGATTTGTGTGGTATGTGAGTGGCAGTGCTGGATCGAAAGGGATGCAGGAAGATAAGGTATGTTATTTTTTTTATTATTTTACCACGCTCCATCATTTTGTTAAAATTAGTGTTGAGTGAAGCAAGCTTCAGATGCTTCATCCGAAGTCGCTTCATTTAAAAATTTTGAATAATACTGTATGGAGATTGGTCTTCGTACAGTATTAGAATATATGGGCTCCGAAGTTAGTTATTCACAAAGATGCGCGTGACTTTGTTGAATAACTTCGGTAGTTGATTTTTAAAGTGAAAAACCAATTTAAAACTTGAAACGGAACTCTGCTTCGGTTCCAACTACTGTTAGTTTTGAGGATAAGATACATTTATCAAACATGTGACATTTGATAAAATGTGGCGTAAAGTACATCAACGTAGACTCAAGCAACCTGACTTCAAATATTCCCCTCATTATTAATTCCCCCCTGTGTGTATTGTACCTTTTGAACATGTTGTGCTATCTAATGTATCGCTGGAGAAAAAAAGCAAAAATTCGTCATATGGCTTCAGTGTGTGGACTGTAAGTATGTTAGATTTTCTTCACAATCTTCTATTGTTAGATAATGAAAAAGTCAACCCTAGAGAGCATAGTTCTCTTTCCTATAAATAGCATCATATGGCTCTGTGCACTCCCTTAGAATTTAATTATACATGTACAGTGCCTTGCAAAAGTATTCACCCCCTTGACTTTTTTGTATTTTGTTACATTACAGCCTTAAGTTCAATGTTTTGTTAATCTGGATTGTATGTGATGGATCAGAACACAATAGTTTAAGTTGGTGAAGTGAAATGAGAAAAATATATAAATAAAACTATTGTTTAGAAATAGAAAACTCTGGTGCAACCAATTATCTTCAGAAATCACATAATTAGTGAAATGATGTCCACCTGTGTGCAATCTGTGTCACATGATCGGTCAATACATATACACAACTTTTTTTACAGGCCCCAGAGGCTGCAACACCTAAGCAAGAGGCATAACTAACAAAACACTGCCACGAAGACCAAGGAACTCTCCAAACAAGTAAGCGTTAGGTTATAAAAAAAATATCCAAATCTTTGATGATCCCCAGGAGCACCATCAAATCTATCATAACCAAGTGAAAAGAACATGGCAAAACAGCAAACCTGCCAAGAGACTGAAGAATCAGAGAAGGCAGCACAGAGACCTAAGGTAACCCTGGAGGAACTGAAGAGTTCCACAGCAGAGACTGGAGTATCTGTAAATAGGACGACAATAAGCCGTACGCTCCTTAGAGTTGGGCTTTATGGCAGAGTGGCCAAAAGAAAGCCATTACTTTCAGCTAAAAACAAAAAGGCACGTTGTGAGCTTGCGAAAAGGCATGTGGGAGACTCCCAAAATGTATGGAGGAAGGTGCTCTGGTCTGATGAGACTAAAATTGAACTTTTTGGCCATCAAAGAAAACACTATGTCTGGCTCAAACGCAACACATCACATCACCATCATGCTGTGGGGATTTTCAGCAGCCGGGACTGGGAAACTTGTCAGAGTTGAGGGAAAGATGGATGGTGCTAAATACAGGGATATTCTTGAGCAAAACCTGTACCACTCTGCACGTGATTTGAGGCTAGGACGGAAGTTCACCTTCCAGCAGGACAATGACCCCAAACACACTGCTAAAGCAACACTTGAGTGGTTTAAGGGGAAACATGTAAATGTATTGGAATGGCCTAGTCACAGCCCAGATCTCAATCCAATAGAAAATCTGTGGTCAGACTTAAAGATTGCTGTTCACAAGTGCAAACCATCCAACTTGAAGTTGCTGGAGCAGTTTTGCAAGGAGGAATGGGCAAAAATCCCTGTGGTAAGATGTGGCAAGCTCATAGAGACTTATTCAAAGCAACTTGGACCTGTGATTGCCGCAAAAGGTGGCTCTACAAAGTATTGACTTTAGGGGGGTGAATAGTTATGCACATTGAATTATTCTACTTTTTATTTACTTCACAATAAAAGGAAAAAAAATAACATCTTCAAAGTTGTGGGCATGTTCTGTAAATTAAATGATGCAAATCCTCAAACAATCCATTTTAGTTCCAGGTTGTGAGGCACCAAAATACGAAAAAAGTCAAGGGGTGAATACTTTTGCAAGGCACTATATGTTTTCCTTCACTTAACAAATGGATTTATCTGAAGAAAAATCTTTGTTTCTATTTTAGACACCATGGAGATATCTGAAGACATTGTTACTTCCAGTAGTTATCCTTGTGTTTTTAGCCATATGCGTGCGGGTAAGTACTATTAATAGCAACTTGGAAAAGAATGTGCAAATTCCTTAACCCCTTTAAGACCAAGCCAGTTTTCACCATAAGGACCAAGCCACATTTTGTAAATTTGACATGTTTCACTTTATGTGGTAGTAACTCTGGAACGCTTTTACTAATATAAGCGATTCTAAGACTGTTTTCTCGTGACACATTGTACTTCATGTTAGTGGTAAATTTGAGTCAATATGTTTCACCTTTATTTATAAAAAAAATTCCAACATTTACAGAAAATTTGGAAAAATTCACAATTTTTTAAATTTGATTGTCTTTGCTTTTAAAGCAGATTATAAGACCTCATAAAATAGTTGTTACTGTACATTTCCCAGATGTCTACTTCATGTTGGCATCATTTTGTAAACGTCATTTTATTTTTTAGGACGTTAGAAGGCTTAGAATTTTAGAAGCAATTCTTAAAATTTTGAAGAAAATTTCCAAAACCCACTTTTTTAAGGACCAGTTCAGTTATGAAGTGACTTTGTGGGGCTTACACAGTAGAAGCCACCCATAAATGACCCATACATTTTAGAAACTACACCCTTCAAGTTATTCAAAACTGATTTTACAAAATGTGTTAACCCTTTAGGTGTTCCACAGAATGAAAGGAAAATGGAGGGGAAATTTCAAAATTTCACTTTTTTTTTGCAGATTTTCCATTTTAATCAATTTTTTCCTGTAACACAGCAAGGTTTAACAGCCAAAAAAACCTTAATATTTATTACCCTGCTTCTGCAGTTTACAGAAACACACCATATATGGTCGTAAGCTGCTGTTTCTGTACACGGCAGGGTGCAGAAGGAAAGGATCGCCATATGGGTTTTGGAGAGCAGATTTCACTGGGATAATTTTAAGTTGCCATGTCACATTTGAAGACCCCCTTATGCACCCCTAGAGTAGAAACTCCCCAAAACTGACCCCATTTTGTAAACTACGGGATGAGGCGACAGTTTTGTTGGTACTATTTTGGGGTACATATAATTTTTGATTGCTCAATATTATGCTTTTGTGAGGCAAGGTAAACAAAAAATGGCTGTTGCAGCACAGTTTTTATACATTTATTTCAGTTTTACACTATAAAAGCATTTTTGAAGGGAAAAGTAATCATGTTTTAGTGTCTCCATTTTCTGAAAGCCATATTTTTTTATTTTTTGGACTATTGTCTTAGGTAGGGTCTCATTTTTTGCGGGAAGAGATGACAGGTACCATTTTGGGGTGTGTATGACTTTTCGATCGCTTGGTATTACACTTTTTGTGATGAAGGTGACAAGAAATTGCATTTTTGGCACAGTTTTTTTAATTTTTCTTATTTATGGCGTTCACCTGAGGGGATAGTTCATGTGATAGTTTTATAGAGCAGATGATTACGGACATGGTGATACTGAATAAGTCTACTTTTTTAAAATACACAATAAAAGCATTTTTGAAGAAAAATAAATCATGTTTTTGTGTCTCCATTTTCTGAACGCCATATTTTTTTTATCTTTTGGGCGATTGTCTTAGGTAGGATCTCATTTTTTGCGGTAAGAGATGACTTTGACTGGTACTATTTTGGGGTACATATATATTTTTGATCGCTTGGAATGACACTTTTTGTCATATAAGGTGACAAAAAAAATAAAAAAATTTTGCTCAGTTTATTATTATTTTTTTTTTACGGCTTTCACCTGAGGTGGTAGATTATGTGACATTTTTATAGAGCAAATCGTTACGGATGCGGAGATACCTAATATGTCTTTGTTTATTTTTATTTATTTTTTTAAACACTATTTTATGGTGAGGGGGCCTTTTTTCATTTTTTTTTCTTTTACTTGAAACTTTCTTCTTTTTTTATTATAAAAAAAAACACTTTTTTTTTTCTTCACTTTTTTTTTTCTTCACTTTTTTTTTTCTTCACTTTTTTTTACTTTTTTTACTTTTTATATTTGTCCCATTGTGGGACTTCACCTTTTCATTCTGTATTGTACTGAATTTAACTGTCAGCATCTTACACAGTAAGACGCTAACTGTTGCCTAGGAGACCCAGTCTGGATCCCCTCAGGCTGGATCTCCTAGGCTTCCGTACCTGGCAGGCCCCGATGCCTGTGTAAGGCATCGGGGCTGCCATGGCAATCATCAGCCCCCTGTCAGTGCAGCACGGGGGGCCGATGGAGTCAGAGCGAGCCCCCTCCCTCTGTAAACCCCACACATGCCATGGTCAGTGCTCACTTCGGCATGTGAAAGGGATACAGTGATGCCGGTGGCTGCAGCAGGGGCCCAGCTATCAGCAACAGCCCGGCCCATGCTGCGGATCGGGCGGGTGCATCTCTTGCACCCGCCCGATCACATCACGTACATGCATGTGAGGATGCGGCAAAAAGCCGCATTCCCTCACGTACATGTATATGACAATGCGTGAAAGGGTTAAAATGCTATGGACCTGTTTTTGGGCAGTTTTTATTATTGCTTTTATTTTATTATTGTTTTTATTATGTAAACTGTCTATGTGATGCTGTGATGAAAGCATCCTGAGTAGACAAATGCACCATTGCGAATAGGCGGTGTGGAAACTGAGGAGATCCATATGTTATTGATGTGAGAAATGAACGTCGACCACAAAGGTGTGCACAGCAGAACAGCTCACCACCAAAATAAAGCCGGAGGCTATGAGACGTCTAAAACAGTTCAGCAAACCCTACTGCATATGGGGTTCTGAAGCAGATGAATGGTCACTGCACCTCCGGTTCCGAAGTTACGTCAGCAGAAAATGCTTCAATTTTTGCGGCCGTATCAGAATTGGACCTCTGCTGATTGTCAAAGGCTTGTGCCCTTTGATGAGTCACGTTTTCTGCTTCATTGAACAGATGGATGTTGGCACTACAAGTGAGAAACATCAGAGAACAAAACAACATTGGTGGAAGAACACAAGCTGGTGATGGAAGCATTATGGTCTGGGAAATGTTTTCATGGAATTCTCTGGGCTCACTAATTAATGTGGAAGGCACGCTCAACCAATTTCGGTATAAATCCACCCTTTATGATTGGGTACACCCAGACATGCTGGTTGTCTTCCCTGGGGCGTATTGGACCTTCCAGATTCAACATGTCACATGGCTAGCTCTGTCTGACACTGGTTGGAAGAGTATGACCAAGACTTCCAGATACTACACATGCCCTCTAATTCTCCAGACTTGAACCCAGTTGAGCATCTGTGGGACCACCTCGTTTGTCAGGTTCTCTTTATGGATCCTGCCCCCACACCCTGCAGCAGTTGTGGGATGCATTGCAATCAGCATGGTTCCGGATACCTGAGTCATTCTTAGCCCATCTAGCTGCTGTCCACAGCGGTTATTCTGACTGTGCACTTATCTTGGGCTAAAAAATATTTTTATAGCTGGTCATTAGTAATAATTTTCAGCAATTTGTCTTCTACAGCCTTCAGTTTTATATCTGTATCTGTTGTTTCTTCTCATGAATTTCATCAGAAATCTAGCCCTTACCTATACTTTCCTAAGATCTTATAAACACTCAGTTAAGCTAAAATATCTATCTATCTATCTATCTATTATCTCATGTCTATCTACCATCAGGTCCATAAATATTAAGACATCAACACAATTCTAACATTTTTGGCTCCATACCACCACAATGGATTTGAAATGAAACGAACAAGATGTGCTTTAACTGCAGACAGTCAGCTTTAATTTGAGGGTATTTACATCCAAATCAGGTGAACGGTGTAGGAATTACAACAGTTTGCATGTGTGCCTCCCACTTGTTAAGGGCCAAACGTAATGGGACAATTGGCTTCTCAGCTGTTCTATGGCCATGTGTATGTTATTTCCTCATTATCCCAATAACAATGAGTAGATAAAAGGTCCAGAGTTCATTTCAAGTGTGCTATTTGCATTTGGAATCTGTTGCTGTCAACTCTCAAGATGAGATCCAAAGAGCTGTCACTATCATTGAAGCAAGCCATCATTAGGCAAAAAAAATAAAAATAAATCAGAGATACAGCAAATACATTAGGCGTGGCCAAAACAACTGTTTGGAACATTCTTAAGAAGAAGGAACGCACCAGTGAGCTCAGCAACACCAAAAGACATGGAAGACCATGGAAAACAACTGTGGTGGATGACCGAATAATTATTTCCCTGGTGAAGAAAACACCCTTCACAACAGTTGGCCAGATCAAGAACACTCTCCAGGAGGTAGGTGTATGTGTGTCAAAGTCAACAATCAAGAGAAGACTTCACCAGAGTGAATACAGACGGTTCACCACAAGATGTAAACCATTGGTGAGCCTCAAAAATAGGAAGGCCAGATTAGAGTTTGCCAAACGTCATCTAAAAAACCTTCACCGTTCTGGAATAACATCCTATGGACAGATGAGACCAAGATCAACTTGTACCAGAGTGATGGGAAGAGAAGAGTATGGAGAAGGAAAGGAACTGCTCATGATCCTAAGCATACTACCTCATCAGTGAAGCATGGTGGTGGTAGTGTCATTTCGTGAGCATGTATGGCTGTCAATGGAACTGATTCTCTTGTATTTATTGATGTGACTGCTGACAAAAGCAGCAGGATGAATTCTGAAGTGTTTCTGGCAATATTATTTGCTCATATTAAGCCAAATGCTTCAGAATGACCCAAAGCATACTGCAAAAGCAACCAAAGAGTTTTTTAAGGGAAAAAAGTCTAATGTTATGCAATGGCCAAGTCAATCATCTGACCTAAATTCGATTGAGCATGCATTTCACTTGCTGAAGACAAAACTGAAGGGAGAATGCCCTAAGAACAAGCAGGAATGGAAGACAGTTGCAGTAGAGGCCTGGCAGAGCATCACCAGGGATGAAACCCAGCGTCTGGTGATGTCTATGCGTTCCAGACTTCAGGCTGTAATTGACTGCAAAGGATTTGCAACCAAGTATTAAAAAGTGAAAGTTTGATTTATGATTATTATTCTGTCCCCTTACTTTTGGCCCCTTAACAAGTGGGAGGCACATATGTAAACTGTCTTAATTCCTACACCGTTCACCTGATTGGGATGTAAATACTCTCTAATTAAAGCTGACAGTCTGCAGTTAAAGCACATCTTGTTTGTTTCATTTCAAATCCCTTGTGGTGGTGTATAGAGCCAAAAATGTTAGAATTGTGTTGATGTCCCAATATTTATGGACCTGACTGTATTTATCTATCTATCTATCACTTCTTCAACATATTCAGAGTACTGAGGTACCAGGACTGGTTAAAATGCAATAACACATCATGTTACAATATAAATTACTTTATATTTTCCACTTCCACTTTGATACAAGATGCATTTCCTTTGACAGCAGAGAAAATTAGAAACCTTCCATGACTGAAGTTAAACATGTTTTCATATGACCTGATTTGCTGATTTTATTTTGTTTCAGACACTTAAAGATATTCTTACATCGAGTAAAAAAAAACATACCAGGGGACAAGATAATGAAAGGTATTTTTCTTTATTTTCCCACAAAAACCTCTAATGACATACGTATATGAGAAATGTTTCAACTGTATGTACTTTTGATAGCTTAAACAAGTCTTATTTTCATTTAAACACTTATGTCACTTTAACCTTATCATGACCAGATTTATACTTTGCTATCTATTCTGTGAAAGTAGACATCCAACACATAGAAAAAATTTAATTTGCCAACTTTATGCAATTTTGAAACAAAGTGTAATTTTTTTTTGTGAAAAACAATGTATAAAAATTCATTTTGATGGTCAAAATCCTGACCTAAACATAGCCGTTGGCACACATCATCTCCTAAAAAAAGTTCAAGATGTGCAGAGTTTACACATGCCAATTATGCCTGTCTAATCAGACGCAGTAAGTGTACCCACATATCTTATATATTTCTGAAGTGCATCTCAAAGTTCCATGATGGTGGTTATTACTGTAAACCACTAGCTTGCACTTAAAATAAAATGGTGAAAGAGCTGGAATGCAACATTTCTTCTTCATTTGCAAAACATATAAAAATCTATAGTGCATAGAGATGAGCAAATGTTTATGCGCCACTACCCAAGAGTGTAGCTGTGCATGCACAATCACTTCTCCAGAAGTAGAAGCAGATGCTGGTACTGTCTCAAGATTATCAGGGCTGGGTGAGATGTCCAGCTCCTTCAATCAAGTGGCATGGGGGACGTTTTTCACCAAGGGGGGCAGCCCCTCTCAGACGAAGAACTCTTGTGATGAGATGAATCAATTTGTTTATCTCTAATATTGCATGATCCAAAAAGCTACTGTATTGCTAAAATCTATGGGAGTCATTTATTAAGACTAGCTCCCTTGCTGGCGTAGATTTAGACCACTTTCTATGCCTAAAACGGGTGTAAAGAATGATATATGAGCCGGTCCTGCTGGCCCGCCCACGCCACACCTCTTTTTTAGACCTGGCGTGAGCAGGTAACAGTCACAATGACCCCCGTTGGTCTTTTTTCACATACGTAGTACAGGCCATAAAATTGCATCTCCTTAATTTATACTCGCGCCCTTGTGCAACTTTGTATAGAATCATAATTTTAAGTATAATTGCATGCAGATTCAAATATGCCACTATAAAACAGCTCTGACAAATGTCATTTGGCTGATACCACTTAGAGTGTGACTTCATGGGAAATGTAAGTGTCCTGAATCATCTCTACTTATACACCCTGCACATTTATAGAAAAAACGGATGGAAATTTGACTGTTGTCCTTTCTTCCTGACCTGCATGTCAAGTCACTCTATTACTAAGCCTTCTGACACGCTGTGCAACTTATTCTGCCTTTCAAATCTGATGTCCTTTGAATATTGGAGTTTTAATGGCTGCATGCCAATAGCAGTAGAGATGGAGATAATAAGTTGAGCCGATTCATCTTCAATGGTTTGAAGCCCTACCTCTGCTCCAGATTCACTGTGTGTTGAGGAATTAGTCACTTGACACAGACGCAGCAGATGTAACCACACAGCAGGCTATGCCCTTTTTGCCATCATCAGTACACTTCACAATGGCAGTGAGTCAGCTGCATGTGGCAGTTGCGTCATTTCATTTTACTAATCTCTGAAAATGCTCTTTTCTATGAAAATCCTTTTTATGCTGTGATTCTTCGTTTGGCCAATGTTGTCATCTACTTGTGTAAGACAATATTGGTCATTTATCAAGGACCCAGTGGAAATAGGGAGGTCGCCAGAGCAGAAATCACAGATGCAGTATGTGTGGTCTAGCTGTAATATACCAAAAACTATAATTAATAAAAATAGAATGCAAATGAAATAAAAGGCTTTTTTTTATCATTAAACATATTAACAGCACCTACTGTGACCACTAGTAACATACATGCCTGTTATATCCATAATTGTGACAACTTAGCAGTTCAGTTAATGTTGTATGTCGCCCAGCGTCTTTTGGCCTCATTCTGTATAACAAGAGCCTATGGATATGTTCACACCGATCTACTAGTTATCCACAGGATAGGGGATAACTTTATATAACCAGGATACCCTTTTTTAGATGAATCTGCAATGTTTGTGATTTTGGATGATTTTAGTGCAGTCTGTTTTATTCTATGATGTTACACTTAAGACTAGAAAATTGTTTTGGTTTAACTTGTCTTTTCTAATGCTTTCTGTTTTAGTTGGGAACATTCCACAAGTGGAGAGGTAAATGCATTAATTCCCAAATGTCTCTTATGTTTACAAAATTCAGTTTGTTTTTATTATTGTGCCTTTAAGTACTGTATTTTTTGCACAGGACCATAATACGCAGCTAGGATTTAGAGGCAGAAAATAACAAAAAAAATAATAATTTTCATCAGGCCGCAGGTTAGACCGCCAGTCTTTCTCAGACCTCAAATCAGGCCCTATTGATTATTAGACCTCAGATCAGACCTAAAATCAGACTTCAGATCAGACCCCATTGATTATCAGATATACCCCCATCAGCCCTCAAATGAGATCCCCATTCTGCATTAGACCATAGATCAGACCCCATCAGACAAAGTAAGTGCCTCTCCTGCTTCGCCACCACTGGCGATCTCTCCTGCACTTACTGCTCCCTGGTCTTCTCCACGCCTGCACTGCACTGTGACCTGACTGCTTACAGCATCAGGTCATAGTGCGCACACTACGTCCTGATGATGTACACAATCAGGACACGTGCAGAGTGGTGCCTAGAGAAAGACTAGGGGAGCTGTGAGTACAGACAGTGCTGCACTCATCGCTACCCATGCCTCCTGCATACTGGAAGTGCTCACTAGTAGTCGCTCCATAAGACGCACTGCTATTTCCCCCACTTTTTCTCCAAATTAAGCATTTATGGTAAACATATTTTTCCTAAACTTTTTGATATAATTGATCTGGAGTTTTTCCAGCTTCAGTAAAATGGTCTGCAGAACCTGGAATTGAGAGAGGACCTAGGTTTCTATTCTTGATTCTGTCTGTGAGATCACAAATGGGCTGCATGCTGGAAGATTTTTTTGCACCTATTCTATAACATCCACTTTGTGGATGATAATAGAGAATATAACAGCTCATGCTACTCATCTATCTCTGAGAACCTACTCTGCTTGCAGCCTCTTTGACGCCTTTACACATTTGTTTTCCTTGTTACTATGTATTGAACAATTGCACCAGTGGCCTACCACTCCATTTATGATACTGATGGAGATACCTAGATACAGATTTCTTCTAGACAGCAGTCCCATTCAATTGAATGGAGTGGCAGTGGACTTTTATGACCAATCTGGTGATCCCTTGTGGAGACTGTTTATTCATTGATGGCAAGTCCAGAACAAGCTGTGAGTTCAATAATTTTCACAGTACATGACTGCATCAGTTAGGAGATCGGGGAAGGAATGAGTAATAAAACAAGGTGAATGTTAGCAGTTAGTATTTTCAATGTAAAATCTATAGTGCTACATGTACATTACCTTTTTATTTGCATGATGGTATAGAGCTGTTTTTCTGCCAGAAATATTTAGTTGTGTGCAGTAGTTGCGTTCAGTTAAAGGGTTGTCTGGGTTCAGAGTTAAACCTGGACATATCCCCATCTTTACCCCCTCTATCCCCCCTGATATGAGCATCAGAACATTTAGAGTTATGCTTCGCATCATTTTCCACTGGTTCAATTCTCCCTGCCATTTGCATAGTCTGTCATGTTGCCAGCTTACATATTAATAACCGGTTAACAGAAAGATCCAAGTAAATACTCTTGGAAGCCAACATGGACAACATTCATGATGATATCAGAAATGGAATATATACAGTTACAAACAGCTACAGGACTATAAATTGCAACATGTTTCAGGTTCCATTTGGTTATCAACAGGTTGGTGTTGCTTTCCTTAGATGTATACCCTGTGAAAGCCATAGGAACTGTCCGTTGGTTTCAACAAGTTATTAATGATACCAATGGAGAGTACAGATGTGAGTGCGATGGACAGCTATTGTTTTGAAGGGTCATAGAGACTGCCTCTGTGGTATCAGCAAACATTTAGAGAATGTTGTACAATGGCCCTGGGGTAGTGGAAACTACCTAAAATAACTTATTTTAAGTGCAAGAGCTCCATCCACAGGAAGATAGAATCATTACAACCAAGGTGCCCTCTGTGTGCTACTAGACTCTGATTGGAGAGAGGTCAGCAAGAAGGCCAGAGTTGTGGGTGTGATTGTAAACTCACGTTTGATATACACTCACCTAAAGAATTATTAGGAACACCTGTTCTATTTCTCATTAATGCAATTATCTAGTCAACCAATCACATGGCAGTTGCTTCAATGCATTTAGGGGTGTGGTCCTGGTCAAGACAATCTCCTGAACTGTGTCAGAATGGGAAAGAAAGGTGATTTAAGCAATTTTGAGCGTGGCATGGTTGTTGGTGCCAGACGGGCCGGTCTGAGTATTTCACAATCTGCTCAGTTACTGGTATTTTCACGCACAACCATTTCTAGGGTTTACAAAGAATGGTGTGAAAAGGGAAAAACATCCAGTATGCGGCAGTCCTGCGGGCAAAAATGCCTTGTGGATGTTAGGTCAGAGGAGAATGTGCCGACTGATTCAAGCTGATAGAAGATCAACGTTGACTGAAATAACCACTCGTTACAACCGAGGTATGCAGCAAAGCATTTGTGAAGCCACAACACGCACAACCTTGAGGCGAATGGGCTACAACAGCAGAAGACCCCACCGGGTACCACTCATCTCCACTACAAATAGGAAAAAGAGGCTACAATTTGCACGAGCTCACCAAAATTGGACTGTTGAAGACTGGAAAAATGTTGCCTGGTCTGATGAGTCTCGATTTCTGTTGAGACATTCAAATGGTAGAGTCCGAATTTGGCGTAAACAGAATGAGAACATGTATCCATCCTCTGATGGCTACTTCCAGCAGGATAATGCACCATGTCACAAAGCTCGAATCATTTCAAATTGGTTTCTTGAACATGACAATGAGTTCACTGTACTAAAATGGCCCCCACAGTCACCAGATCTCAACCCAATAGAGCATCTTTGGGATGTGGTGGAACGGGAGCTTCGTGCCCTGGATGTGCATCCCTCAAATCTCCATCAACTGCAAGATGCTATCCTATCAATATGGGCCAACATTTCTAAAGAATGCTATCAGCACCTTGTTGAATCAATGCCACGTAGAATTAAGGCAGTTCTGAAGGCAAAAGGGGGTCCAACACCGTATTAGTATGGTGTTCCTAATAATTCTTTAGGTGAGTGTATATGACTGTACATACATAGCTGGTTAAGCACTTTCTTTCCTTTTGTCCGTGTCCTTTAGTTAATTAACCTTTTATTTATGATTCCCTGTAACATTAATAAATCCCCCTTTAACCCCTTAAGTATCCCTTTGGGGTTTTGCATTTTCATTTATTCCTTCCCACGTTCCAAGAACCATAACTTTCTTAATATTCCATTCATATAGCCATATGAGGGCTTTTTTTGTGTGGTATAAGTTGTATTTATTAAGGGCATCATTCTGTTTACCATGTTTGTTATTAGAAAATGGGGGAAAAAATTATTTGTGGGGAAATTTAAAAAAATATTTTAATAGTTCAGATATTTTCAGATGCGGAGATACCTGATATTTATTTTATTTAGTTTATATTTTTGTATATGTAAAATTGGGAGAGGGGTTATTTAATAACCACTTAAGGACCACAGGTTTATACCCCCCTAAAGACCAGGCCCTTTTTTACAAATCAGCACTCCACAACTTTAGCGGTTTATTGCTCGGTCATGCAACTTACCACTCAAATGAATTTTACCTCCTTTTCTTCTCACTAATAGAGCTTTCATTTGGTGGTATTTCTTTGCTGCTGACATTTTTACTTTTTTTGTTATTAATCGAAATTTAACGATTTTTTTGCAAAAAAATGAAATTTTTCACTTTCAGTTGTAAAATTTTGCAAAAAAAACGACATCCATATATAAATTTTGCTCTAAATTTATTGTTCTACATGTCTTTGATAAAAAAAAAATGTTTGGGTAAAAAAAAAATGGTTTGGGTAAAAGTTATAGCGTTTACAAACTATGGTACAAAAATGTGAATTTCCGCTTTTTGAAGCAGCTCTGACTTTCTGAGCACCTGTCATGTTTCCTGAGGTTCTACAATGCCTAGACAGTACAAACACCCCACAAATGACCCTATTTCGGAAAGTAGACACCCTAAGGTATTCGCTGATGGGCATAGTGAGTTCATAGAACTTTTTATTTTTTGTCACAAGTTAGTGGAAAATGATGATTTTTTATTTTTTTATTTTATTTTCTTACAAAGTCTCATATTCCACTAACTTGTGACAAAAAATAAAAACTTCCATGAACTCACTATGCCCATCAGCGAATACCTTGGGGTGTCTTCTTTCCAAAATGGGGTCACTTGTGGGGTAGTTATACTGCCCTGGCATTCTAGGGGCCCAAATGTGTGGTAAGTAGTTTGAAATCAAAATGTGTAAAAAATGACTGGTGAAATCCGAAAGGTGCTCTTTGGAATGTGGGCCCCTTTGCCCACCTAGGCTGCAAAAAAGTGCTACACCTGTGGTATCACCGTATTCAGGAGAAGTTGGGGAATGTGTTTTGGGGTGTCATTTTACATATACCCATGCTGGGTGAGATAAATATCTTGGTCAAATGCTAACTTTGTATAAAAAAATGGGAAAAGTTGTCTTTTCCCAAGATATTTCTCTCACCCAGCATGGGTATATGTAAAATGACACCCCAAAACACATTCCCCAACTTCTCCTGAGTACGGAGATACCACATGTGTGACACTTTTTTGCAGCCTAGGTGGGCAAAGGGGCCTATATTCCAAAAAGCACCTTTCGGATTTCACCGGTCATTTTTTACACATTTTGATTTCAAACTTCTTACCACACATTTGGGCCCCTAGAATGCCAGGGCAGTATAACTACCCCACAAGTGACCCCATTTTGGAAATAAGACACCCCCAGGTATTTCGTGATGGGCATAGTGAGTTCATGGAAGTTTTTATTTTTTGTCACAAGTTAGTGGAATATGAGACTTTGTAAGGAAAAAAAAAAAAAAAAAAAAAAAAAAAATCATAATTTTCCGCTAACTTGTGACAAAAAATATAAAATTCTAGGAACTCGCCATGCCCCTCACGGAATACCTTGGGGTGTCTTCTTTCCAAAATAGGGTCACTTGTGGGGTAGTTATACTGCCCTGGCATTTTCCAGGGGCCCTAATGTGTGGTAAGTAGGTAAATGACCTGTGAAATCCGAAAGGTGCTCTTTGGAATGTGGGCCCCTTTGCCCACCTAGGCTGCAAAAAAGTGTCACACATGTGGTATTACGCCGTATTCAGGAGAAGTTGGGCAATGTGTTTTGGGGTGTCTTTTTACATATACTCATGCTGGGTGAGAGAAATATCTCGGCAAAAGACAACTTTTCCCATTTTTTTATACAAAGTTGGCATTTGACCAAGATATTTCTCTCACCCAGCATGGGTATATGTAAAATGACACCCCAAAACACATTGCCCAACTTCTCCTGAGTACGGCGATACCAGATGTGTGACACTTTTTTGCAGCCTAGATGCGCAAAGGGGCCCACATTCCTTTTATGAGGGCATTTTTAGACATTTGGATCCCAGACTTCTTCTCACGCTTTAGGGCCCCTAAAATGCCAGGGCAGTATAAATACCCCACATGTGAGCCCATTTTGGAAAGAAGACATCCCACGGTATTCAATGAGGGGCATGGCGAGTTCATAGAAAAAAAAATTTTGGGCACAAGTTAGCGGAAATTGATTTTATTTAGTTTGTTCTCACAAAGTCTCCCTTTCCGCTAACTTGGGACAAAAATTTCAATCTTTCATGGACTCAATATGCCCCTCACAGAATACCTGGGGGTGTCTTCTTTCCGAAATGGGGTCACATGTGGGGTATTTATACTGCCCTGGCATTCTAGGGGCCCTAAAGCGTGAGAAGAAGTCTGGAATATAAATGTCTAAAAATTTTTACGCATTTGGATTCCGTGAGGGGTATGGTGAGTTCATGTGAGATTTTATTTTTTGACACAAGTTAGTGGAATATGAGACTTTGTAAGGAAAAAAAAATAATTTCCGCTAACTTGGGCCAAAATAATGTCTGAATGGAGCCTTACAGAGGGGTGATCAATGACAGGGGGGTGATCAGGGAGTCTATATGGGGTGATCACCCCCCTGTCATTGATCACCCCCCTATAAGGCTCCATTCAGATGTCCGTATGTGTTTTGCGGATCCGATCCATGTATCCGTGGATCCGTAAAAATCATATGGACATCTGAATGCAGCCTGACAGGGGGGGTGATCAATGACAGGGGGGGTGATCAATGACAGGGGGGTGATCAGGGAGTCTATATGGGGTGATCACCCCCCCTGGAAGGCTCCAGGGAGACACCTGTATGTGTTTTGCGGATCCGATCCATCTATCAGTGCATCCGTAAAAATCATGCGGACGTCTGAATGGAGCTTTACAGGGGGGTGATCAATGACAGGGGGGTAATCAATGACAGGGGGGTGATCAGGGAGTCTATATGGGGTGATCACCACAGTCATTGATCACGCCCCTGTAAGGCTCCATTCAGACGTCCGTATGCGTTTTGCGGATCCGATCCATCTATCAGTGGATCCGTAAAAATCATGCGGACGTCTGAATGGAGCTTTACAGGGGGGTGATCAATGACAGGGGGGTAATCAATGACAGGGGGGTGATCAGGGAGTCTATATGGGGTGATCACCACAGTCATTGATCACGCCCCTGTAAGGCTCCATTCAGTCGTCCGTATGCGTTTTGCGGATCCGATCCATCTATCAGTGGATCCGTAAAAATCATGCGGACGTCTGAATGGAGCTTTACAGGGGGGTGATCAATGACAGGGGGGTAATCAATGACAGGGGGGTGATCAGGGAGTCTATATGGGGTGATCACCACAGTCATTGATCACGCCCCTGTAAGGCTCCATTCAGACGTCCGTATGCGTTTTGCGGATCCGATCCATCTATCAGTGGATCCGTAAAAATTATGCGGACATCTGAATGGAGCTTTACAGGGGGGTGATCAATGACAGGGGGGTGATCAGGGAGTCTATATGGGGTGATCACCACAGTCATTGATCACGCCCCTGTAAGGCTCCATTCAGTCGTCCGTATGCGTTTTGCGGATCCGATCCATCTATCAGTGGATCCGTAAAAATCATGCGGACGTCTGAATGGAGCTTTACAGGGGGGTGATCAATGACAGGGGGGTAATCAATGACAGGGGGGTGATCAGGGAGTCTATATGGGGTGATCACCACAGTCATTGATCACGCCCCTGTAAGGCTCCATTCAGACGTCCGTATGCGTTTTGCGGATCCGATCCATCTATCAGTGGATCCGTAAAATTATGCGGACATCTGAATGGAGCTTTACAGGGGGGTGATCAATGACAGGGGGGTGATCAGGGAGTCTATATGGGGTGATCACCACAGTCATTGATCACGCCCCTGTAAGGCTCCTTTCAGACGTCCGTATGCGTTTTGCGGATCCGATCCATCTATCAGTGGATCCGTAAAAATCATGCGGACATCTGAATGGAGCTTTACAGGGGGGTGATCAATGACAGGGGGGTAATCAATGACAAGGGGGTGATCAGGGAGTCTATATGGGGTGATCAGGGGTGATCAAGGGTGAATAAGGGGTTAATAAGTGACAGGGGGGGGGTGTAGTGTAGTGGTGCTTGGTGCAACATATTACTGAGCTACCTGTGTCCTCTGGTGGTCGATCCAAACAAAGGGGACCACCAGAGGACCAGGTAGCAGGTATATTAGACGCTGTTATCAAAACAGCGTCTAATATACCTGTTAGGGGTTAAAAAAATCACATCTCCAGCCTGCCAGCGAACGATCGCCGCTGGCAGGCTGGAGATCCACTCTCTTACCTTCCGTTCCTGTGAGCGCGCGCGCCTGTGTGCGCGCGTTCACAGGAAATCTCGGCTCACGCGAGATGACGCCAATCGGCGTTAGTGTGACCTGGGAGTGCCGCAGAAATGACGCCTTTCGGCGTTAGCGTGGCGGGAAGTGGTTAAAATTGTAATGTTTTTCTTTTTTTAACTTTTTATAATAAAAACTTTTAACCTCCTTAGGGGGCTAGAACCTGGAATCTTTTCATCGCATGTCCCATTAACCCTAATAGAGATTCTATTAGGGTGAATGGGATTTTGACACACTCCCTGCTGATCTTTCATCCTACACAGCTTAGCAGGGAGCGTACCACCTGGGAAGGTTCAGAAGCTTTCATGCTGCCATTAAACCGATTGGAGCCCCTCGACTTCACTGTGGGGGCACCAATCAGAAGGTTTTTTGATTTGATCTGAGGGGTTAAAGAACAGGGTTCGGCATGATCACCGTTTTATTAAAACTGGAGTGGTGCACGCCCGAAAAGTGCAGGGGCCCGGCAGTCCCTGACAGGCGGCCCCTGCTGTATCCGCCGGCACCGCTGTAAAAGCCGATCCCAGCGGATTTACCCCATCTATACCAGGGTCAGTGCTGACAGCGGCATAGAAGGTGCTTGCGGTATGGAAGGGGTCTCCATCAAGTCCCCACGCTGTGGTGACAGGAACCCGATGGATGAGAAGGCAGCCTGATGCTTCTACAGAAACCTAGGAGATCCAGCCCTCAGGCAGGGTTTTTTTATAATAAAAAAAAAAGTTTCAAGTAAAAAAATAAAAAATTCCCCAAACATACACATATAAAGTTGTAAAAAATAATTAAAAGCTGTGCCAAAAAAGCTATTTTTTGTCACCTTACATCACAAAAAGCGCAATACCAAGCGATCAAAAAGTCATATGTACCCTAAAATAGTACCAATCAAACCGTCACCCCATCCCGCAAAAAATTAGACCCTACATGAGTCAATCACTGAAACAAAACTAAAAAAGTAGACGTATTTGATATTGTTGAGCCATGACAACATGCTCTATAAAAATAGCACAAGATCTAACCTGTCAGGTGAACATTGTAAAAAAAAACTAAAAATGAAAACTGTGCCAGAACAGGGATTTTATTTTTGTTACCTTTCCTCATAAAAAGATTAATATAGAGTGATCAAAAATAATATCTAAACCAAAATAATACCAATAAAACTTTATTCTATAGTTTCCAAAACGGGGTCACTTTTGGGAGTCATTGATCACGCCCCTGTAAGGCTCCATTCAGACGTCCGTATGCGTTTTGCGGATCCGATCCATCTATCAGTGGATCCGTAAAAATCATGCGGACGTCTGAATGGAGCTTTACAGGGGGGTGATCAATGACAGGGGGGTAATCAATGACAGGGGGGTGATCAGGGAGTCTATATGGGGTGATCACCACAGTCATTGATCACGCCCCTGTAAGGCTCCATTCAGTCGTCCGTATGCGTTTTGCGGATCCGATCCATCTATCAGTGGATCCGTAAAAATCATGCGGACGTCTGAATGGAGCTTTACAGGGGGGTGATCAATGACAGGGGGGTAATCAATGACAGGGGGGTGATCAGGGAGTCTATATGGGGTGATCACCACAGTCATTGATCACGCCCCTGTAAGGCTCCATTCAGACGTCCGTATGCGTTTTGCGGATCCGATCCATCTATCAGTGGATTCGTAAAAATTATGCGGACATCTGAATGGAGCTTTACAGGGGGGTGATCAATGACAGGGGGGTGATCAGGGAGTCTATATGGGGTGATCACCACAGTCATTGATCACGCCCCTGTAAGGCTCCATTCAGTCGTCCGTATGCGTTTTGCGGATCCGATCCATCTATCAGTGGATCCGTAAAAATCATGCGGACGTCTGAATGGAGCTTTACAGGGGGGTGATCAATGACAGGGGGGTAATCAATGACAGGGGGGTGATCAGGGAGTCTATATGGGGTGATCACCACAGTCATTGATCACGCCCCTGTAAGGCTCCATTCAGACGTCCGTATGCGTTTTGCGGATCCGATCCATCTATCAGTGGATCCGTAAAAATTATGCGGACATCTGAATGGAGCTTTACAGGGGGGTGATCAATGACAGGGGGGTGATCAGGGAGTCTATATGGGGTGATCACCACAGTCATTGATCACGCCCCTGTAAGGCTCCTTTCAGACGTCCGTATGCGTTTTGCGGATCCGATCCATCTATCAGTGGATCCGTAAAAATCATGCGGACATCTGAATGGAGCTTTACAGGGGGGTGATCAATGACAGGGGGGTAATCAATGACAAGGGGGTGATCAGGGAGTCTATATGGGGTGATCAGGGGTGATCAAGGGTGAATAAGGGGTTAATAAGTGACAGGGGGGGGGTGTAGTGTAGTGGTGCTTGGTGCAACATATTACTGAGCTACCTGTGTCCTCTGGTGGTCGATCCAAACAAAGGGGACCACCAGAGGACCAGGTAGCAGGTATATTAGACGCTGTTATCAAAACAGCGTCTAATATACCTGTTAGGGGTTAAAAAAATCACATCTCCAGCCTGCCAGCGAACGATCGCCGCTGGCAGGCTGGAGATCCACTCTCTTACCTTCCGTTCCTGTGAGCGCGCGCGCCTGTGTGCGCGCGTTCACAGGAAATCTCGGCTCACGCGAGATGACGCCAATCGGCGTTAGTGTGACCTGGGAATGCCGCAGAAATGACGCCTTTCGGCGTTAGCGTGGCGGGAAGTGGTTAAAATTGTAATGTTTTTCTTTTTTTAACTTTTTATAATAAAAACTTTTAACCTCCTTAGGGGGCTAGAACCTGGAATCTTTTCATCGCATGTCCCATTAACCCTAATAGAGATTCTATTAGGGTGAATGGGATTTTGACACACTCCCTGCTGATCTTTCATCCTACACAGCTTAGCAGGGAGCGTACCACCTGGGAAGGTTCAGAAGCTTTCATGCTGCCATTAAACCGATTGGAGCCCCTCGACTTCACTGTGGGGGCACCAATCAGAAGGTTTTTTGATTTGATCTGAGGGGTTAAAGAACAGGGTTCGGCATGATCACCGTTTTATTAAAACTGGAGTGGTGCACGCCCGAAAAGTGCAGGGGCCCGGCAGTCCCTGACAGGCGGCCCCTGCTGTATCCGCCGGCACCGCTGTAAAAGCCGATCCCAGCGGATTTACCCCATCTATACCAGGGTCAGTGCTGACAGCGGCATAGAAGGTGCTTGCGGTATGGAAGGGGTCTCCATCAAGTCCCCACGCTGTGGTGACAGGAACCCGATGGATGAGAAGGCAGCCTGATGCTTCTACAGAAACCTAGGAGATCCAGCCCTCAGGCAGGGTTTTTTTATAATAAAAAAAAAAAGTTTCAAGTAAAAAAATAAAAAATTCCCCAAACATACACATATAAAGTTGTAAAAAATAATTAAAAGCTGTGCCAAAAAAGCTATTTTTTGTCACCTTACATCACAAAAAGCGCAATACCAAGCGATCAAAAAGTCATATGTACCCTAAAATAGTACCAATCAAACCGTCACCTCATCCCGCAAAAAATTAGACCCTACATGAGTCAATCACTGAAACAAAACTAAAAAAGTAGACGTATTTGATATTGTTGAGCCATGACAACATGCTCTATAAAAATAGCACAAGATCTAACCTGTCAGGTGAACATTGTAAAAAAAAACTAAAAATGAAAACTGTGCCAGAACAGGGATTTTATTTTTGTTACCTTTCCTCATAAAAAGATTAATATAGAGTGATCAAAAATAATATCTAAACCAAAATAATACCAATAAAACTTTATTCTATAGTTTCCAAAACGGGGTCACTTTTTGGGAGTTTCGACCGTAGGAGTGCATCAGGGAGGCTTCAAATTAGACCGAGTGTCTAAAAACCAGTCCAGCAAAATCTGCCCTCCAAAAATCATATGGCACTCCTTTTCTTCTGCGGTGTGCCCATACAGTAGTTTACGACCACGTATGGTGGGGAGTTTCTGTAAACTGCAGAATCAGGGTAATAGATTTATTGAGTTTTGTTTGGCTGTTAATCCTTGCTGTGTTACAGAAAAAAATGGATTAAATGGAAAATCTGCCCAAAAAAAGTGAAATTTTGAAAGTTCATTTCCATTTTCTTTTAATTCTTGTGGAACAGCTAATGGGTTTACAAAGTTTGTAAAATCAGTTTTGAATAGCTTGAGGGGTTTCGTTTCTAAAAACCACCCATGTATGGGTGATTTCTATTATGTGAGCCCCACAAAGTGACTTCATAACTGAAACGGTTCTTAAAAAATGGGTTTTGGAAATTTTCTTTAAAATTTTAAGAATTGCTTCTAACTTCCTAAAAAATAAAATGACATTTTCAAAATAAATAAACATGGAGAGCTCACCAGAATATATGCTGGTGCTCAGCGATGCTATAACCACTTAGTTAAGACAGAAGACCTATATGAATGACTGGCCCACAGCAAAAGTAATATTAAACAGTTTATTCAATTATACACCAATATAAAATATATAAAGTAATACCAAAAAATGTTCACAGTCACGGTCCCTGAATTGACTCCTATTTGTGGAGGTCTCGCAAAAAAGAACTTAGAATATTTCATATAATGCGGTAAAAAAATCCTTTTTGAAAAAAAAAATCCAGTGTTGGTGCACTTTTAATTGTTTTTCCTTTCAGCCTTGATATATAGTCCCAATTATGATGACTCTTGTTGTCTAATTATGCACCACCTCTTTACCTAAATCAGTCATAATAATAATGCTGATACTATGTTTCCAATAAATAGGCACAATTTATCATATAGCTGCACTACTTGTCAGCATCCAGAATTGTCCCGTTCAGCTGTGCACTTTATAGCTGATATGGGGGGATTTAGAGCAGCATTGGTTATGCACTTAACCGATTACACGCCACCTCCGTATTTGGATTGATTTCAGTAGAATGGCATCACTTCGGCAGTTAACAACTTTACTCTGCTCACCTCTAGTCACGATGTGCTGCTAGACCTTATAGTCCTGCCGTGTGCCGGCACACTTACTTGAGTGATACGGAGATAAATTACGGTAATTCTTCTTTATATATCAGTGCCGTGGATGTACTATCTGGATTAGTAGCACAATTAGACCAGACGCATTTACAAATGCTGCCAACGTAGTAATGTGAAGAGATGTGTTCAGCACCCGATGCGCCATCACGGGAAGGAGGAAGCTCCAGCAAACACAGGGTAACAAACTCCCAGCAGACGCTCGATGTATTCAATTTATATGCTCATTTATTTCCACGGGTATACATCCATAAAGAGGACGCGTTTCGACCCGTCCAGCCTTCATCAACAAACATAAATGATGTGTTACACTGTCTTAAATCACAGTTACACTTGCCACGTCAGACGCCCAGATTGGAAACAAAAGACACACTAGTCAGGTAAATGCCAAGCTTGTGTGACCAAAAACAAAAGAGCAACAAAGGAACATAAACCATGATAATTACTGAGATCAAAGATACCATAAACTTGCAGCAAATTCCTACATCAAATAACATCATCTTGAAGTCGCTGTCTGTAAAAGAGGAATGACAACAATAATAGGTGTAACCTCATATTCCCTATTACGTCCTCTGGGTTGTAATGTACCCAAGGTGTGGATCCAATAGGCCTCCCTTCGCAATAGCTGTCTTTTCATATCACCCTTTTTATCTTTTCCAAAACCTGAAATTTTAGTTGAGAGATGAATTTGTGATATTGATCAAAGTGAGATGGTAATGGCAACAGCAGATTTCCTGTTCGTATGGTCGACTCTGCTGTCACCTGGCTCCATAATCTTTCACCAACACTGAGTGCCAGGATTTTGGCACACTACAAGTTCTCTCTCCTGGGCCAGAATCAGATTCTGTACTGAGCATGCACCAATATTCTGGCAAACGGCACGGGCAGGATACAGATGTTGGCCCTGTCAATCAACAAGGGGAAGGAGACTGACAAAATTGGTGCATTGAGGGGCAAGGGCTTTCCCCTTTTGCATCTAACATCTAATATAGCATATTTGTAGAAAGTGCTTTTTCTGGTTAGTGCTCAAACAGATCTGCAAAGCAAAAATGTTCTATTCATGTGCTACAGGCAACTATGATTACTTTAATAGTCTATAACAAGCTGAAAGACTTCCATTAATGAAGCCCATACTTAGGTTAATACACAGAAGTAGGCCAAAATCAACCATGCTTTATAGTAAGAACCATCTCAAGACAGAAATGTTGTCACCTTTGGCAGATAATGTACTGTACATAATACCAGTCACAAGCTGACCATAGGGGCTATTAAACCATTGAACCATCTGTGGAGAACTCTGTTTTATCAGAGAGGACTTTTACATTTTGGTGGTGAATTGGTGAACCCATTATAATTTTTTTACTTTCTACATAAACGTCAACTAAAAGAATTAGCTTAAAGGGATCCCGTCACCATGAAAGTACAATGTAAGCTACAGGCAGCATATTATAGAGCTGGAGGAGCTGAGTGAGGAGCGAGGAGCGCTCACAGTGTAGTGGCAATGAGCTGCCATGGAGGCCAGATTATGTGGAATTTCTCGTGATCTACTAATCCAACTAGATAATTCTTCAAACTAGCAGACTGATTCTTCTTTGATACTCAGTCCTGGAAGGGGATCAATGCTTATGCAGCAGCAATGAAATGCTTAATGAGATTTCTTTTAGAAGGGGAGTAGGACTTTCTGGATCTAGCCAAGAAAAACATCTCTAGTGAGAGACGGAAGTCAGCTGAACAGGTCCTTCTGATGACCTCTTCAATTTTGGCCCAGAAAGGGGAAATTAAAGGGCATGTCCAACATATATAGGAGAGGGAGCCCACATCACCCCGCAACCCCAGTAGCTTTTGGATAGCCCCCGAGCATATAGCAGAGTTGTTTTGTACTTTCTGGAAAGGAGCTTATAATAGTTTTCTTGGTAACACACACAACATTCAGGCTAATGTTTAAAGGGACATTTTCATTAGAAAAGGGTAATTTTGTAAAACTCAGAATCTGTAGAGAACTTTTTAGAATGTTCTAGAAAAAGTATTTTGGTAGTAAAATAAAATGCAAAATATTGTCTTTATCAGTAATCTCAGAGTGTGTGGCTCTACTGCATTGGGAAGGGTTAATCTGCATAGTAATCTTCTTAGGATAGTAGATAGAGGACTGGAATGACAAAATGGCAATTCTATTGTTCTCTTGATAGGCTTCGATAAAGATTCAAGCAGACCATTGCATTAATTACTATACTGTGAGAAGCCCTGACCAGCCATAGGGGCGGTGTAATGCTGTAATTGAGCCATCACCCCACACTCCTTGCTGGTCTGAGAGAAGTAAAGGTTCCTGCATAGTGATCTCACCTGGCCCTATATATCAAGGAGAGGGGAGAGCCTGTATACTTTCTTCAGAATGATGCAACAGATCGCTAAGTGAAAGGTATCATTACATTCAGCTTAGATGGCCCTATAAGGAATTGTGATTTGGTATATCAGTGAATTTCCTGGTGACTGACCTCCTTTAACTTTTAGCAAACACCTTTTTCTCTAGCTGCTAGTGTTGGTTACTTTACAATCTGGCAACCACTGGTCGTAAATAAGGTTAATTTAAGGCCTCATGCACACAACCCTTCCGTTTTTTGCGGTCCGCAATCCGCGGATCCGCAAAAAACTGATGCCGCCCATGAGGAACAGAATGGGCGGTCCTTTGTAGAAATGCCTATTCTTGTTCGCAAAATGAACACGAATAGGACATTATTTGTATTTTTTTTGAGGGGCCTCGGAACGGAGCAACGGATGCGGGCAGCACACGGAGTGCTGTCTGCATCTTTTGCGGCCCCATTGAAGTGAATGGGTCCACATCCGAGCCGCAAAAACGGCGGCTCGGATACGGACCCAAACAACGGCCCGTGTGCATGAGGTCTAAAAGACGAGGGAGTGTTATCAAACTAGTTTAAAGTAGGACTGGCTTAGTTGCCCATAGCAATCAATCAGGTTCCACCTTTTATTTTCCAAAGGAGCTTTGAAAAATGAAAGGTGGAATCTGATTGGTTGCTATGGGTAACTAAGCCAGTTCTACCTTACACCAGTTTAATAAATCTCCCCCGTTATGTTTAGGGATGGATTTCAACACAAGAACCGCAAAAAAAGTGATTAGACATGTTATATTGCAGCACTGAGTTCCTTGGTCGGAATAGGACATCTGCATGGACTTTGTATGTTCTTCTCATGTACTTGTGAGTTCCTTCCCTTGTCTTGATAAGAGTTCTTTTTCCCCATGGATCAGTAATATTATCCTACGGGCAAGTGATACACATGAGTAATTTACTACATTGTTTTTGAAATTGGAATTAAAGGGAAATGCCATAAATTGAATGAATGTTGTGTTTTGTTTCTTTTTCACCCACAGCTGGTGTACCATGCTTTGCAGCTAGTGGCATTTGCTGTCCTTGCTATTTTAATTATGAGACTGAAGTTGTTTTTAACACCCCATATGTGTGTAATGGCGTCCCTGCTGTGCTCCAGACCGGTAAGGCAGTGTCTCATGTGTTTGTGTTCTTCATGTGTCCATTCCCAAAAACTGCAATTATAATAATGCATTAATAATGTCATTGATTTGTATTGATAATAATGCATTGATAATGTCACTCCACTTGATTACAAACAGTCTAATGACCATCATTAGATAATTAATCAATTTCATGTTGTCCTGATTTGCATATAATATTCCACCCATTAGTTTTCCTGTGCACATTTAGCACTTGGTGGGTACTAGTCGGCGTGAGGAGACTTATAGGCCATACATGCTCCTCTGGAATTCTGGGAACAAAAGGGATGCAAATGAGCTCTTAAAGGGGTTATCCGGGCACCTGTCCTCAGAATCATCAATATCAGATCGGCAGGGGTCCGACACCCGGCACCCCTGCTGATCAGCTGTATGAGGAGACGGTGCGCGCAGTGTGCACATGCTGTCTCAATTATCTCTTCCAGATCACTGCTTTAATCCAGCAGTGGTGGCCGTGCATGCACACTATAGGAAAAGGCGGTGGCCGCTCTGGTAGCTGAGACTGTGGGAGCGCACATAGCCTGACGCTTTGTAGTGCAAGCACAGCCACCACTGCTGGATTGCAGGGTGGTCTGAACCCCTGGAAACGAGCAGTGTATAATGTGATGGAAAAATGAATAAACCAGCAAAGGAGGCAATATGGAGAATTTCAATACATTAGTAAGTGGCTTGTGTTAACTTTGTCTACATGATAAATGCCACTTTCTGAAGTGACAAAACCCCCTCATTTTACAAGCAGTTTCTGTTTTCATTAGCCCCTTATGGCAATATATGATAGACAGAGGTCATTGGAAACCTGGGGGTGTGCACATTTATCTGACAAGATGGGCACTCTGATGTCAACCAATGCTATTCGGAGGCACTACATCTGACAATAGTGTACTGGAATGCTATGTTATGGTGTCAGCAAAAACATTATTATTCTTAGTATTATTGGAATAACTTGCATTTAAAGGGAGCAATTCTCATAATAACCTATTTAATTTTGCTGACCCTTAAAGGGGTTGTGCCAAGATTTAGACTTCTCAACCGGCTAGGGGATAAGTGTCTGATCTGTGGCAGTCCATCACAAATGCGGACCACCAACACTCAGACACTTGGGGGTCATTTGTTAAGACTGGCGTTTTAGACCTACAGCTGGTGGTGGATCCGCTGGCGTTATGCAGAGGTGCCGGCCTCTACATAACTTCAGCGTACCCACTGGCGCTTCTAAATGTAAGTCAGCTTCCTAACTGTCTTACATTTAGACCATTTTCTATGCCTAAAACAGGCGTAGAAAATGGTAAATGAGACGGGCCTGCCGACCTGTCCCCTACCCCACCCACGACACGCCAACTTTTTTAAAACTTTTAAAAGTTTTAAAAGTCGCAGATTGTGGCGCAAAGGACCTTTATAGACATATGTCTGGTTAGTAGATGACCCAACCATCTTGGCTCAACCCCTTTGATGATCATAAATATCAAATTACTGTATATAAGTTTTCTACATCATAATATGTATACGTTCATCACAGCCCAAAGTTCTGTAAGGTAAAAGCAGCATATATTTTTTTTTCTACTGCATACATCGCAGAATATGTACTTTCACACTTCGCATGGTGTACTAGCATAGAAGAGCAGCTGTTACAGCAGATGTGTTTGGTTTTAAAGATTTGCAAATTATTTTGCTGATGAAAATCAATTTTCGGAAGACTATCTTTTTCAGTTCAGAAAAAGTCTTAAAACAGACTTACAAGACTTATTTCACTGACTTATATACTGACATATTCCGCAGCACTTCAACGACATTTTCATAGCTTGCTGTCCCCGATGGAGCTCACAATCTAAATTCCCTATCAGTATGTTTTTGGATGCTAACAAGCGGCAATCTAAATGGAAATCGGAATAAGGCTACATTCACACGTCAGTATTTTTCTATAATCCGATTTTCTGTCCGTTTTTTGCGGATCCGTTGTTCCTGAAAATGTTTCCGTATGTCATCCGTTTTTTGCGGATCCGCAAAAAACGGAAACATGTATAAATTTCAATAAGCAAATAAAGTTGTTTGGATTTCTTTAAAAAAATAAAAATAAAATTTAAATGTAATTTCCAGGAACGGATTCCGTATAAAACGGATGACATACGGAATGACATCCGTATGTCATCCGTTTTTTGCGGATCCATTGACTTTGTATTGTACCAGGATCCGATTTTTCAGGAAAAGAATAGGACATGTTTTATATTTAAACGGACATGCGGAACGGAACAACGGAAACGGACAGCACACATTGTGCTGTCCGTTTTTTTCCAGGACCCATTGAAAATGAATGGGTCCAGATCTGTTCCAGAAAAAACGGAACAGATCAGGAAAGAAAAAACGGACGTGTGAATGGACCCTTACTGACATTTCGCTAAGCTCATTATAAATAATTTGCGTAAAGCCTCTTGAATTTTGGTCAAATGTCTTTGTTTACTTCTATGATGGGAATGAATATCCATGTGAAATATGATTCCTACTGTTGTAAATATCTCACAAGTTGCTTCCTGTACATATATATTACCATTAGGCTACTTTCACACTAGCGTTCGGGGCTCCGCTTGTGAGTTCCGTTTGAAGGGTCTCACAAGCGGCCCCGAACGGATCCGTCCAGCCCTAATGCATTCTGAGTGGATGCGGATCCGCTCAGAATGAATCAGTCTGGCACCGTTTGTCCTCCGCTCAGCAGGCGGACACCTGAACGCAGCTTGCAGCGTTCGGGTGTCTGCCTGGCCGTGCGGAGGCAAACGGATCCGTCCAGACTCAATGGGGACGGATCCGTTTGAAGTTGACACAGTATGGCTCAATTTTCAAACGGATCCGTCCCCCATTGACTTTCAGTGTAAAGTCAAAACGGATCCGTTTGCATTATCATGAAAAAAAAAAAAAAAAAAATTTTTTTTTTTTTTTTTGTTCATGGTAATGCAAACGGATCCGTTCTGAACGGATCCAAGCATTTGCATTATAGGTGCGGATCCGTCTGTGCAGATACCAGACGGATCCGCATCAAACGCAGGTGTGAAAGTAGCCTTAGAGTGGTTTCGCATGCAGCATTATTTGGAAAAACACCAGAACCAGAAGTGGACCCAGCAGGAAGGAGAACTAGAAGTACATCTTTTATAGTTCCTACTCACTTTGCATCCATAAAAAAAAAAAACACTGTGTATGAAATGATTCACACAGAGGTTGCTAGCTGAATTTGCACATATAGAGAAAAGCGCCCAGCGTATCTTTGGGCAGAATCAACGCCAAACTTAGCTGATAACATCCTCCATGTCACACACACTGCCTTTAGCGGTAGTTTTTGATGCAGTTTTTTGAGAAGTGAGTTGGAAGGGAATAAGACATGTAAAGGAAGAACTTTTTCTTTTTTCTGTTGGATCCCAAAAAAATGAATCTGCATGTGACACCACCCTAAGCACCATGTACGTTCTCGGTTACACCAATCCACTGTCCTGTGCGCTGCCTCCCAGAAAGGACGTGGCTGCCAGCGGGCTTTCAGCTAAATGTCAGCACGGCTGTCCACGCCCGAACTTCGTCTTGTGAACGTCCCCTAAGGCCCCTTTCACACGAGCGAGTTTTCCGCGCGGGTGCAATGCGTGACGTGAACGCATGGCACCCGCACTGAATCCTGACCCATTCATTTCAATGGGTCTGTGTACATGAGCATTTTTTTTTTGTTTGGTTTTTTTCACACGTCACTTCTGCGTTGCGTTACAAACGCGGCATGTTCTAAATTCAGCGTTTTTCACGCAGCCCTGGCCCCATAGAAGTGAATGGGGCTTCAGTGAAAAACGCATTGCATCCGGAAGCAAGTGCGGGTGCAATGCGTTTTTTACTGATGGTTGCTAAGAGATGTGGTTTGTAAACCTTCAGTTTTTTTATCACGCGCGTGAATAATGCATCAAAACGCATTGCACCCGCGCGGAAAAAACTGAACGCAACCGCAGACAAAATGGTGCGAGTTTTACTGAATGCACCCTGAACGCATCCTGACCTAATCCATCACGCTCGTGTGAAAGGGTCCTAAGGCCCCTTGCAGACGAGCATACTTCCCGCAGCGAGTCCGCAACGCAGCTCCCGGCCTGACCTCCCAGCGCTCCCGGGGGTCACATAGCATTATATTGATTTATGATGCTATGGAACCCTTAGGCCTCTTTCACACGGGCGTTGCGGAAAAATGTCCGGGTGCGTTGAGGGAACACCCGCGATTTTTCCGCGCGAGTGCAAAACCTTGTAATGCGTTTTGCACTCGCGTGAGAAAAATCGCGCGTGTTTGGTACCCAAACCCGAACTTCTTCACAGAAGTTCGGGCTTGGGATCGGTGTTCTGTAAATAGTATTATTTTCCCTTATAACATGGTTATAAGGGAAAATAATAGCATTCTGAATACAGAATGCTAAGTAAAACAGGGCTGGAGGGGGTTAAAAAAAATAAAAAATCATTTAACTCCCCTTAATCCACTTGCTCGCGATGCCGGGCATCTCCGTCTGACTCTTTTACTGTCTAGGACCTGTGGAGAGCATTAACTATAGTTTAAGGACCTGGGATGACGTCACTCTGGTCATCACATGGTACGTCACATGATCTTTTACCATGGTGAATCACCATGGTAAAAGATCATGTGACGTACCATGTGATGACCAGAGTGACGTCATCCCAGGTCCTTAAACTATAGTTAATGCTCTCCACAGGTCCTAGACAGTAAAAGAGTCAGACGGAGATGCCGGCTACGCGAGCAAGTGGATTAAGGTGAGTTAAATGACTTTTTATTTTTTTTTAACCCCTCCAGCCCTGTTTTACTATGCATTCTGTATTCAGAATGCTATTATTTTCCCTTATAACCATGTTATAAGGGAAAATAATAAGGTTCGGGTCTCTATCCCGATCGTCTCCTAGCAACCGTGCGTGAAAATCGCACCGCATCCGCACTTGCTTGCGGATGCTTGCGATTTTCACGCACCCCGATTCATTTCTATGGGGCCTGCATTACGTGAAAAACGCACAAAGAGGAGCATGCTGCGATTTTCACGCAACGCAAAAGTGATGCGTGAAAATCACCGCTCGTGTGCACAGTCCCATAGAAATGAATGGGTCAGTATTCAGTGCGGGTGCAATGCGTTCACCTCCCGCATCGCATCCGCGCGGAATACTCGCTCGTGTGAAAGGGGCCTTACAGTTCTGGAATGTATTGAATAAAACTGACAGCATAATGCCAGTGTTATCCAATACTTTCCAGAACTGTAAGGGTTACATAGCATCATAAATCAATATAATGCTATGTTAATTCTGTCAGTGCTGAGAGGTCAGGCCGGGTGCTGCGATGTGGGAGGAACGCTCATCTGCAAGGGGCCTTAGAGTGTCAGTTTTTAGGGTTTTCTGTAGAAGGGAAATATGGAGCTTTTTGGATAAATACACAAAGAGCCTGCATATTGTTAATTTAAAAAAATGTAAATGAAAATAAAAATCTATATAAAAATACACATTTTAATTTTTTAAGTAAAATGTGTTATTTCATTAAATGTATATGACATAAAATATTTGGTCTCCCCTTGTGCATTACAGCCTACACTTTTAAGAGCACCTACCAGCAGGATCATCCTGATCAAGCCACAAAAACTGCCTGATGGGGTTGATTCTGCTGATTAAAAGCTACCTGTCTCGTGATATTAATTGTGGTGTGCCCAAGAAAAAAATATATTTTTTATTCTTCCTGCACATGAGAGCTTCAGTTCACTGATAGGCATAGCCAGCCCTGGAAAGCTGAGGTGCACCAAAGGGCTAGGCACTGTCCCTCGTTGCACAGAAGCCCTTGTTTGCATGAGAAATAAAAGTTGTTTTTTTTTCTCGGGTACAAGACAGGTGGTATTTTAATCAACAGGGTCAACCCTACACGACAGCATGCCCAGTTTAATACAGTTGATCCTGTGGACAGGTGCTTTTAAAATAATTTACACTTTATTTAGGGCAAAGAACAGGGTGAATAAATAAATAAAAAATAAAAAAAAGTGGTGGTGTTTATTTTTTTTTATTTTTTTCCTTCTGCCCCTGAAATAAATTAATAAAAATTAAACACTAATGTATGCTTCTTTTAATATCATAAAACAGTACAGCATGTCCTGGATGAAACAATGGGGAAGATTTATCAAACTAGTGAACGTCGAACTGGCTTAGTTGCACATAGCAACCAATCACATTCCACCTTTTATGTTTCACAGCTCCTTTGGAAAATGAAAAGTGGCTACTGATTGGTTGCTATGGGCAACTAGTACAGCTCTACTTTACACCAGCTTAATAAATCTCCCCCAATATGTTTTGAGTGCAGCTTGTATGTATACCTATGTTCTTCCATGGTTACAGGCTATAAACCCTAGGTGTAGTTTGATCCTGCAGTCATCTCTCTCTCTGGCTAACGTACATTGTAACAGGATGTAACTTTTTGAATTTTTATTTTGTAGCTTTTTGGATGGATCTTCAGCCGGCTGAATCGGCCACTGTTTATTTTTATCGTAGTAATATTGATGTCTATACAAGGTGTTAGCAACATTCAAACTCAGCTGAATATAAAAGGGGAGTTCAGCAACATCGCTCAGGAAGAACTATTGGAGTGGATAAAATTCAGCACGAAACCAAGTAAGTTTTTCCACTTAAACTGATTTCTTTATTAAAGGGTAAGTTGACCTTTGGATAAAAAAAATAAAAATACTAAGGGGTCGAACTGCTCGGAGCCCTCTGCCTCTTCAGTCTTTCTTTAGATCTGCTGATAGAAAGTATTTGAGGTCTTTCAGATCATGGTACAGTACATCAATAGAAATAAGTCAAAGTAACCGGAGTTCTTAATTAGAATTGAGAAAGCCAGTCAGATGACTAGCGAGACGTCTTAAAAAAAAAGAAAGTCCAGTTACTTTGACTTATTTCTCCTGATATTCAGTAGCATTCACTTTGTGTTGTTGAAGGCATCACACTCAGCCAGCCAGAATCCTGCTCTGTACTGATGAGAGGCAAGCACCCCGAAACAGCTGTCTATGGATGGATATTTGGCTTGACTATTTTCCCTTTTCATATTCTAAGGCTTGTTAAAAAGTACGACTGACTTATAGGGAGCCAATTCCAGAGGATGTTGGCAGCGAGATGGTAAATAGGTTCCATACTCCACACGCTTGAAACCACAAGCAGGTCATCAGTCCTTTGGGTGCAAACTGGTAGCGTTAAAGAGAACCTTTCACTAGATTAAAAAATCAAAACTAAGTATACAGACATGTAGAGCGGCGCCCAGGGATCCCCCTGCACTTACTATTATCCCTGGGCGCCGCTCCGTTCGCCCGGTATAGCCTCCGGTATCTTCACATGTTAGGCTCCACCCAGGGGGAAAAAAAACTCTCAGGCTATGAGCTGAGCGCTGCAATTGGCCAGCGCTACAGCATAGGAGAAAGAGACGCCGGCAGGTTCCCCTGGGTGGAGCCTAACATGTGAAGATACCGGAGGCTATACCGGGCGAATGGAGCGGCGCCCAGGTATAATAGTAAGTGCAGGGGGATCCCTGGGCGCCGCTCTACATGTCTGTATACTTAGTTTAGATTTTTTAATCTAGTGAAAGGTCCTCTTTAAGATTACTCATTAGTAACTGCATAGCAGATGGTAATAAATGGTTACTCCTTTTGGCATAGTTAAAAGGGTTTTCCAGGATTTCTATACTGATGACTAGTGTTGAGTGAATCAGGTTCGGACTGCTGCATCCGAACTCGATTAGTTTGAAAACTTCATTAACAATATAGCCTCCATACCACCATAAAATGTATGCGCTCCACGGAGGACTTTGCTCTCGTGCTGAAAATATTGTGAAACTTGCTTCGTCTCGCGTCTATGACGTGACACTTGCTTTATGCACATAAATGTCAGTGTCAAAATTAGATGCTGAGCTCGGACTTGTGCCTCATTAGCGAAGCTAAGTTCAGCTGTGGATTTTGACACCGTAATTTATGCGCATAACCGAAGTGTGAATTCATAGACGCGAGACGAAGCATGTGTCGCAATATTTGAGCAAGATCGCAAAGACCTCAGCAGAGACCATAGATTTTACAGTAGGACAGGGAACCCGTTTTGCTCAACACTACTGATGACCTATCCTTTGGATAGATCATCAGTATCTGATCAGTAGGGCTCTGACACCTAGGACCCCCGCTGATGAGCTATTTTGAGAAGGCAGCGCCGTTCCTGTGAGCACCGCTGCCTCCTCGACACTTGCCTTCTCAAACAGATGATCGCCTGGGGTCCTATCCTAGGTCATCAGTATAAAAATCTTGGAAAACCCCTTTAATATGGAATGTGCAAATCCAGAAGATTAAAACTTGACCTCAGTAGAGATAAGTGCACAGCAAAGCTTTTTCTGATGATTATTGTACCTAAAACTGTGATAATCTCATAAATTGTATATCATTTGTATAATATACCTACTATTACCCAGATGCAGTATTTGCTGGTGCAATGCCTACCATGGCAAGTGTTAAGCTGTCTACAGGACGCCCCATTGTCAACCACCCTCATTATGAAGATGCTGGTTTAAGGTGAGTTTCTATGTGGGAAAAATACATGAAATGAAATCTGATTTCTTTTTTTTCTTTTTTATAAGCACTGAATTTTACCCCAGGGACAAATAAATATTAATTGATAGCAAAATGTCACATTTTAAATATGCAAGGCAATAAAAAATCTCAAAACCGTGATTTACCAGCCTTGTGGCGCAGTATGAAGGACTCTCCTTTTGGTATCCGATCTCTTTATCTCAATAGGGGTTGTTTTTTATCTTATTATTTTATATGATTTAATAGAAACACTGTGTGATAATAAATTAACAGTTTTCTCTTAAAATGTCATCATCAAAATGTTTGCCATTGGTCTGTGGTAGTTGCTACTGAAATCTGTGACATTTTTGATTTTGCACAAGATTCTCTGTTAGGCTACTTTCACACTTGCGTTTGGAGCGGATCCGTCTGGTGTCTGCACAGACGGATCCGCTCCTATAATGCAAACGCTTGCATCCGTTCAGAACGGATCCGTCTGCATAACTGGTTTTTACAGATCTGATTTTTCACTTCGTGAAAACTCAGATCCAACACTATATTCTAACACAGAGGCGTTCCCATGGTGATGGGGACGCTTTAAGTTAGAATATACTAAAAGAACTGTGTACATGACTGCCCCCTGCTGCCTGGCAGCACCCGATCTCTTACATGGGCCTGTGATCCGCACAATTATTGTGTGAATCATAGCCCCCTGTAAGAGATCAGGTGATGCCAGGCAGGAGGGGGCAGACCCCCTCCCTCCCCTGTATTAAATGTGACCAGTGCGGCCCCCCTCCCTCTATATTCATTGGTGGCCAGTGCGGTCCCTCCCTCCCCAGTATTAAATGTGACCAGTGCGGCCCCCCTCTCTCTATATTCATTGGTGGCCAGTGCGGATTCCCAGTATTAAATGTGACCAGTGCGGCCTCCCCTCTCCCACCTTCCCTAATTAAAATCACCCCCCCCCCCCCAATCATTGGTGGCAGCGGAGAGTTCCGATCGGAGTCCCAGTTTAATCGCTGGGGCTCCGATCGGTTACCATGGCAGCCAAGACGCTATTGCAGTCTTGGCTGCCATGGTTACTTAGCAATAAATAGCTAATTAAGCATTATACTTACCTGCGATGTCTGTGACCGGCCGGGAGCTCCTCCTACTGGTAAGTGAAAGGTCTGTGCAGCGCATTGCTTATAGCACAGACCTGTCACTTACCAGTAGGAGGAGCGCCCGGCCAGTCACAGACATCGCAGGTAAGTATAATGCTTCTAAAAATTGCTAAGTAACCATGGCAACCAGGACTGCAGTAGCGTCCTGGTTGCCATGGTTACCGATCGGAGCCCCAGCAATTAAACTTGGACTCTGATCGGAACTCTCCGCTGCCACCAATGATGGGGGGGGGGGTGATACTGGGGAGGGAGGGAGGGGGGGGCCGCACTGGCCACCAATGAGTTAAATACAGGGGGGGAGGGGGGGTCTGCCCCCTGCTGCCTGGCAGCACCTGCCAGGCAGCAGGGGGCAATCATGTACACAGTTCTCAGTATAGTCTAACTTGAAGCGTCCCCATCACCATGGGAATGCCTGTGTTAGAATATACTGTCGGATCTGAGTTTCACGATCTAACTCAAATCCGATGGTATATTCTAACATAGAGGCGTTCCCATGGTGATGGGGACGCTTCAAGTTAAAATATACCATCGGATTGGAGAAAACTCCGATCTGATGGTATATTAATAGGGGACTCCTGACTTTACATTGAAAGTCAATGGGGGACGGATCCGTTTGAAATTGCACCATATTGTGTCAACGTCAAACGGAACCTGCCCCATTGACTTGCATTGTAAGTCTGGACGGATCCGTTTGGCTCCGCACGGCCAGGCGGACACAAAAACGCAAGCTGCGTTCGGGTGTCCACCTGCTGAGCGGAACGGAGGCCAAACGGTGCCAAACTGATGCATTCTGAGCGGATCCGCATCCACTCAGAATGCATTGGGGCTGTACAGATCCGTTCGGGGCCGCTTGTGAAAGCCTTCAAACGGAGCTCACAAGCGGAACCCCGAACGCAAGTGTGAAAGTAGCCTTAAATAGCCAATTTTTAGGGTGTGATCAACAATTTTATTTATTTTTAGAATTGATTTGCAGCTAATCATTAATTTATGTACTGTATTATTTACTATGTTTTTGCGTATTTTTGCCAGTCTTCAGTAGCATTCAGTTTGTGGAGGTTTTCTTTCTTTCAGATCATGGTACTGTACATCAATAGAAATAAGTCAAAGTAACCGGAGTTCTCAATTAGAATTGTGAAAGCCAGTCAGATACTTTGACTTATTTCTCCTGATATTCAGTAGCATTCACTTTGTGTTGTTGAAGGCATCACACTCAGCCTGCCAGAATCCTGCTCTGTACTGACGAGAGGCAAGCACCCCCGAAACAGCTGTCTATGGCAGTGTTTCCCAACCAGTGTGCCTCCAGCTGTTGCAAAACTACAACTCCCAGCATGCCCGCACAGCCAAAGGCTGTCCGGGCATGCTGGGAGTTGTAGTTTTGCAACAGCTGGAGGCACGCTGGTTGGGAAACACTGGTCTATGGATGGATATTTGGCTTGACTATTTTCCCTTTTCATATTCTAAAGCTTGTTAAAAAGTACAACTGACCTTATAGGGAGCCAATTCCAGAGGGTGTTGCCGGCGAGATGGTTCTTTTTCCCTGTAAGATACCTATTTGTATATTCACTTTGGGATGAAAGAGTCTGAAGGCAATATCTGATTTGAGGACTGTTTGGACCCTTATGTGAGGTCACTTGATTGGCTAAACAGCTGCTAAATCCTGTATTTTAAAAAGGTTGGACAGGAGGGTAAGCCTTTAAGGCCCCTTTGACACGAGCGAGTTTTCCGTGTGGGTGCAATGCGTGATGTGAACGCATAGCACCTGCACTGAATCCTGACCCATTCATTTCAATGAGTCTGTGTACATGAGCAATGTTTTTCACGCATCAGTTCTACGCTGCGTGAAAATCGCAGCATGTTCTATATTCTGCGTTTTTCACGCAGCCCTGGCCCCATAGAAGTGAATGGGTCTTCAGTGAAAAACGCATTGCATCCGCAAGCAAGTGCGGGTGCGATGCGTTTTTCACTGATTGTTGCTAAGAGATGTTGTTTGCAAACCTTCAGTTTTTTATCACGCGCGTGAAAAACGCATCAAAACGCATTGCACCCGCGCGGAAAAAACTGAACGCAATCGCAGACAAAACTGACTGAACTTGCTTGCAAAATGGTACGAGTTTCACTGAACGCACTCTGAACGCATCCGGACCTAATCCGTCACACTCGTGTGAAAGAGGCCTAAGGCCTCTTTCACACGGGCGAGTATTCCGCGCGGATGCGATGTGGGAGGTGAACGCATTGCACCCGCACTGAATACCGACCCATTCATTTCTATGGGGCTGTGCACACGAGCGGTGATTTTGACGCATCACTTTTGCGTTGCGTGAAAATCGCAGCATGCTCCTCTTTGTGCGTTTTTCACGTAACGCAGGCCCCATAGAAATGAATGGGGTTGCGTGAAAATCGCAAGCAAGTGCGGATGCGGTGCGATTTTCACGCACGGTTGCTAGGAGACGATCGGGATGGAGACCCGATCATTATTATTTTCCCTTATAACATGGTTATAAGGGAAAATAATAGCATTCTGAATACAGAATGCATAGTAAAACAGCGCTGGAGGGGTTAAAAAAATAATAAAAAATCATTTAACTCACCTTAATCCACTTGCTCGCGTAGCCCGGCATCTCCGTCTGTCTCTTTTACTGTATAGGACCTGTGGTGAGCATTAACTATAGTTCAAGGACCTGGGATGACGTCACTCCGGTCATCACATGGTACGTTACATGATCTTTTACCATGGTGATTCACCATAATACTATTTACAGAACACCGATCCCAACCCCGAACTTCTGTGAAGAAGTTCGGGTTTGGGTACCAAACATGCGCAATTTTTCTCACACGAGTGCAAAACGCATTACAATGTTTTGCACTCGCGCGGAAAAATCGCGGGTGTTCCCGCAACGCACCCGCACATTTTCCCGCAACGCCCGTGTGAAAGAGGCCTAAGAGTATTCATCAGTGATCTTTTATTAAGTTGCAGAGATAAAATTGAGGATAGTTGCTGTGGATGCAAACCACAGTCACACAGATGATTCTATAATGCCTGTTGCAAAAACAGAGAAAAACACAATTTTGATGACAGATACTTTTTAAATATGACCCTGGCAGCAATGTATTGATGCAGACCTACACAACACTTTATAATTGTCCCATAATAGAGCTAGTATCATTGTGCTATGACACATTCTTTCCATTGACATTATATGATTCCTACATTTTTTTTTAAGGCTTTCATCTAGCGGGGTACGTGTCTTTTGTCCTTGGCTGCTATTGGTTATGCTAGCACAGGTGTGCTTTTGTGCACACATAGAAGTTCAGTATCTTGTAGCGTGTTCTGTATGTAGGTTCAAGGCTTTGGAAGGTTCTTCTTTTGTATGCACACTGAATGCTAATACTGTATACAGTAGAACACAACTAATAGAAATGTTAATCTCAGTATTTAACATCCCTTACCTTCCTCTCTTTACACTCATATATTTTTAGAGCACGAACAAAAATGGTTTATTCAATGTACAGTCGTAAACCTGCTAAAGAAGTAAAAAAGCTCCTGATTGATATGGGTGTACAGTATTTTATACTGGAAGATGCATGGTGCACCAGGAGGACAAAGTGAGTATGTGGGATTGTCATTGTTAAAGAGGTTGTCCCACCATAACATCTGTCCACAGGATAGGTGATAAGTATCTGACTGCTGAGACCCCAACCAGCCATGAGATAGGGTTCCCTGGAGTGATTGGAGCTACAGTCCGCATGCATGCTTCTCTATGGGGCTGACGGTGATAAGAACGCTGGTCAGTCATTTATCAGCTATCCTGTGGTGATACGTTCTTATGGTGGGACAACCTGTTTATTTTTTAAAATCTGTGAATTTTGTCACTTTGAACGGTTTACATCCAAGCGAATGTTATATTCTACTTTACATAATGTGATTGACTTAGAAAGTGACATTATAATCATACTATTTGGGATTTTCTTTTTTGCATATAACATAGATACAAAATGCTCTTTCCTCTATAAAGGACTAGTAATCTAAAATGCTCAGAAATTCTTATTATTTATGTTTATTTGCAAACCAGTATCATATACCTTATTCTTCATTAAAGGGGCTGTCTTATCTTGATAATCCATTTTTTTAATGAGCAGTCCTCTGATGAATGCAAAAGTGAAAGTAAATCCCGGCAACTGCTTAGATATGCTGAATCTTCTTCCTTTTATTTCTTTTTTTATATAAGAGGTAACAACTCGTTTCCGCACACTGCCTTTTTCAACAGGTACATTCAACATGTGTTACATAGATATATATAGACAAATCAATTACAGGTCCAAGTGACGTCATTCACCCACTAATAGGCGGGTATTCACTACCCACTAATCAATCACCTACTTTCTATTCATCAAGAGGAGCACCAGAGAGTAAAGGATACCCAGTGCCAGAGAATAAAGATCAGCGAGTCTGCTGTGTCTAAATAGAAAAAAAGAGAAAGAAAGAAACACATATCATTAGTGATACCATAAATTACAGTCTAGCAACCTCATAATCACGGTTTAAACCTCTTGGATACAATGTATCCAACGTATGTATCCAATAGGCTTCACGGCGGAGGAGGAGTTTTTTGATATCCCCTCCTCGCCTTGGTCTCATCACCTGTTCCAGGACCTGGAATCTTAACTGCAAAATTTTATGTCTGCACATATCAAAATGATAGGGTAGTGGTAATAGGAGATTTTTAGTCCTAATAGTGGACTTGTGTTTACAAATCCTGTCCCTCACTGTCTCCATTGTTTCTCCCACATACCCCAGGCCGCACGGACACTTAATCAAGTAAATCACGTTTTTCGATTCACAGGTAAAAAAAACTTTCACTTTAAATGCTTGAACTGTGCGTGGGTGGTGAAATTCAGGGCCGTCGATAATATGGGAACACTGCAGACAGTGAAGGCACGGAAAATCTAGAACTAGATGAGATGACTGATAGATTTGAGAAAATAGGATATCCTAGGTCCATACTTGATAGGACAAGATTAGATCTTTCTTCCCAAAACCCTCCTAGGATTAAACAACAGAGAGTGGCGTTCATACACAAATTCATCCGTACAATGCACATTTAGATAATGTGGTTAGGAAGTACTGGCATATTCGAACTAAAGCCTATCCGAATGTTGATGAATTTAAATGTCCACCTCTGTTTTGCAATAAGAAAAATCCAAATTTGAGGGACAAATTGGTGCATGCGGATCTAGGCAGTGGGAGGGAGACCCCTAGACAAAATGTATTGAGAACCGTGAAAAACGGAACGTTTCCGTGCCTTCACTGTCTGCAGTGTTCCCATATTATCAAAGGCCCTGAATTTCACTACCCACGCACAGGTCAAGCGTTTAAAGTGAAAGGGTGTTTTACCTGTGAATCGAAAAACGTGATTTAATTGATTAAGTGTCCGTGCGGCCTGGGGTTTGTGGGAGAAACAATGCAGACAGTGAGGGACAGGATTTGTAAACACAAGTCCACTATTACGACTAAAAATCTCCTATTACCACTACCCTATCATTTTGATAAGTGCAGACATAGAATTTCGCGGTTAAGATTCCAGGTCCTGGAACAGGTGATGAGACCAAGGAGAGGAGGGGATATCAAAAAACTCCTCCTCCGCCGTGAAGCCTATTGGATACATACGTTGGATACATTGTATCCAAGAGGTTTAAACCGTGATTATGAGGTTGCTAGACTGTAATTTATGGTATCACTAATGATATGTGTTCCTTTCTTTCTTTCTCTTTTTTTCTATTTAGACACAGCAGACTCGCTGATCTTTATTCTCTGGCACTGGGTATCCTTTACTCTCTGGTGCTCCTCTTGATGAATAGAAAGTAGGTGATTGATTGGTGGGTAGTGAATACCCGCCTATTAGTGGGTGTATGACGTCACTTGCACCTGTAATTGATTTGTCTATATATATCTATGTAACACATGTTGAATGTGCCTGTTGAAAAAGGCAGTGTGCCGAAACGCGTTGTTGTTACCTCTTATATAAAATAAGAAATAAAAAGAAGATGATTGAGCATATCAGTTGCCGGGATTTGCTTTCACTTTTGTCCTCGTGGAGTTTCACTCCTCCCCGCAGCAACGCTGACCTGTAGCAGCTAGCGCTGGCTGGATTTGTCTTTATCTCTGATTAATGCAAGTCTGTCTTCAAAACTCTTGGCAATTAGCAATTACATTTCCCCTACAGCGGCCAAAATTGTAGTCTTAGGCCTCATGCACACGACCATTGTGTGCATCCGTGTCCGTTGTTCCGTTTTCCGTGATTTTCTGCGGACCCATTGACAACTCGGAAAATGCACCGTTGTTCATCCGCGTCCGTGATCCGTGTTTCCTGTCCGTCCAAAAAATTTGTCCTGTCCTATTATTTTGACTGACAACGGTTCGCGGACCCATTCAAGTCAATGGGTCCGTGAAAAAACACGGATGCACACAAGATTGTCATCCGCGTCCGTAGGCTACTTTCGCACAAACGAATCCGCAGATCCGTCTGCATAGAGCTTTTTCAGATCTGAGTTTTCACATCATGAAAACTCAGATCCGACAGTATATTCTAACACAGAGGCATTCCCATGGTGATGGGGACGCTTCAAGTTAGAATATACTAAGAACTGTGTACATAACTGCCCCCTGCTGCCTGGCAGCACCCGATCTCTTACAGGGGGCTGTGATCCGCACAATTAACCCCTCAGGTGCCCCCCCCCCCCCGTATTAAATTCATTGGTGGCCAGTGCGGCCCCCCCCTCCCTTCCTCCCCTGTATTAAATTCATTGGTGGCCAGTGCGGCCCCCCTCCCTCCCTCGTATTAAATTCATTGGTGGCCAGTGCGGCCCCCCCCCCCCCTCCCTCCCTTGTATTTAATTCATTGGTGGCCAGTGCGGCCCCCCCCCCCCCAATTAAAATCCCCCCTCCCCCATCATTGGTGGCCAGTGCGGATTCCCAGTATTAAATGTGACCAGTGCGGCCTCCCCTCTTCCCCCCCTAATTAAAATCACCCCCCCCCCATCATTGGTGGCAGCGGAGAGTTCCGATCGGAGTCCCAGTTTAATCGCTGGGGCTCCGATCGGTTACCATGGCAACCAGGACACTACTGCAGTCCTGGCTGCCATGGTTACTTAGCAATTTTAGAAGCATTAAACTTACCTACGCTGTCTGTGACCGGCCGGGCGCTCCTCCTACTGGTAAGTGACAGGTCTGTGCGGCGCATTGCTTATAGCACAGACCTGTCACTTACCAGTAGGAGGAGCGCCCGGCCGGTCACAGACAGCGCAGGTAAGTATAATGCTTCTAAAATTGCTAAGTAACCATGACAGCCAGGACTGCAGTAGCATCCTGGTTTCCATGGTAACTGATCGGAGCCCCAGCGATTAAACTGGGACTCCGATCGGAAGTCTCCGCTGCCACCAATGATGGGGGGGGATTTTAATTAGGGGGGGAGAGGGGGCCGCACTGGCCACCAATGAATTTAATACAGGGGAGGGAGGGAGTGGGGGCCGCACTGGCCACCAATTAATTTAATACAGGGGAGGGAGGGAGGGGAGGCCGCACTGGCCACCAATGAATTTATTACAGGGGAGGGAGGGGGGCCGCACTGGCCACCAATGAATTTAATACGAGGGAGGGAGGGGGGGCCGCACTGGCCACCATTGAATTTAATACTGGGGAGGGAGGGGGGCCGCACTGGCCACCAATGAATTTATTACAGGGGAGGGAGGGGGGCCGCACTGGCCACCAATGAATTTAATACGAGGGAGGGAGGGGGGCCGCACTGGCCACCATTGAATTTAATACTGGGGAGGGAGGGGGGCCGCACTGGCCACCAATGAATTTAAAACTGGGAAGGGAGGGGTGTCTGCCCCCTGCTGCCTGGCAGCACCTGATCTCTTACAGGGGGCTATGATACGCACAATTAACCCCTCAGGTGCGGCACCTGAGGGGTTAATTGTGCGGGTCACAGCCCCCTGTAAGACATCGGGTGCTGCCAGGCAGCAGGGGGCAGTCATGTTCACAGTTCTTAGTATATTCTAACTTGAAGCGTCCCCATCACTATGGGAACGCCTCTGTGTTAGAATATACTGTCGGATCTGAGTTTTGACGATCTAACTCAAATCTGATGGTATATTCTAACATAGAGGCGTTCCCATGGTGATGGGGACGCTTCAAGTTAAAATATACCATCGGATTAGCAAAAACTCCGATCCGATGGTATATTAATAGGGACTCCTGACTTTACATTGAAAGTCAATAGGGGACGGATCCGTTTGCAATTGCACCATATTGTGTCAACGTCAAACGGTTCCGTCCCCATTGACTTGCACAGCCTGCCAGAATAACTAACGCATATGTGAAGGCAGCCTAATACAGCGCCACATACCTCTTACATCCAGTGATGTCTCCTTTGATGTAGATGTTCTCTTTCTTCATCTTCTCCATTCAGACCAGACCGCCATGATGATTTCTTTCAGCTATCTCTCATCTCTGCAGAGTTTGACAGACAGATATCTTGGTTTCCTACTTTTCCTCCCACCTTCTCAACATCCCATCATGCACCCCTAATACTGAGACAGGGCATACAGAGGACGGCGATACAGCTGAATATAGTCATGAGCGCTTCCACATTGGAAGCGCTCATCTCTCTCTGCCGCTGCCGGGCCCCCGTCAGTCTGCCCCTGTCTGATTGTAAAATGTATTTCATTCTAAGATGCTTGGACCAGCACAACACTGTGACTTATGTGTGTTAAATTCACACTGTCCAGCTCAGAAACGTAATGAATTGTGTAAATTAAATATTTTCAAATGTGTAAACTTCATCAATAAGCTTGCATTGTGCACCTTTGGCCATCATTCTATTTGTCATACAGGTGTATCTTGCATAAAAATATCAGTAACTTCATGGTTAAAACTAATGGATTGTATTTCTTATCTTTCACTGCTCTTTATTTTATTTTTTAAAGCGGATTCTGTCAGCTATTTCACCAGTTTTGGGGCTATAAATATTTTACTGTTGATGGATTATGAACTTTTTTTTTTTTTTTTTTCAGAACTGGTTGCACCATGTCAGAGATCTGGGATATAGAGAATCCTTCTAATGTTGGGAAGACTCCCTTATGTTCTATTTTGTCCAAGGAATCATTGCCTCACTTTGTCACTTTATTTCAAAACAATGTTTACAAAGTTTTAAAAGTTGGCATTTAAGTTAAAAAAAAATATATCATATCAGATAAAAACAGTTTTTAATTCTGGTATAAACCTGGTTTTACAGTTGTTTGTAGCCTGAGATTTTGTAACATACACAATGCTATGCAAATCTTTATTGCTAAGAAAATTGTTTGAAAAATGCATTACATCCTTCTGTGGAGAGCTGAAATTATTTTGTTTAGTTGCAAGTGAATGAGGAGAACAAAGACCTACAAAAACTGCCTTAAAATGCTTTCGTTTGGCAGACGTTTCTGTTACAAGACAACTTTTTCAGTCGAGCACCAAAGAGAATATGAAATTTGTATATTTATGTAATGTAGTGTGAGGTTTCAACAATATTTTATGTAGCTGTGTTTTTATTATGCTACATTTATTTTTATTTGTACTGATTCATGACTGGTGCTGTGGGAACCTGGTGTCTGCTACAGTGCCAAATGAATGAATATAAGGAGTGCAACCTTCAGGGCCAGTTTTAGAGCAGTATACCTCACATTATGAGTAAGTGGTACATGGGTGCATGCCAGATATGCCCACGTTCTGTTAAACCACACTGATCGCCACATACCGGTTTTCCTCAAGGCTACACCTTTTATAAGCTCTGTAACTTGGGACTTTGTGGGGAAAGGCTAGGTAGTACAGAATGATAGAGTTTATTTTCTTCTTGGTTTTGATATTGTGTTGTAAATTTCTCATATGCAGTATATTTTGTTTTAACTTTGACATTTCCATTTGAGTGAAGACATTGACAAAGACGAGCGCAAAGGAAACCAGTGGATGGCAAGCAATCACATTCCAAGTAATACTTGCTTGGCTCTAGTTTTCAGCAATGTCCCTCAGTGTATTTTCAGTGTTTTTGTTGTTAGATGTCATGTATTCTGTTGCTCCTGCAAGCTAAATTGTGCAGTAATAAGTTTTATGTCTTTGATTAATAAATCAACATTCTAACTTTTAGTGCTGGTCAGGTTTTTTCTAGGACATTATTCAGACTGAAGTATCTTACAACCCCTAAAGGGGTTGTCTCACTCCAGCAAATGGCATTTATCATGTAGGCCAAGTTAATACAAGGCACCTACTAATGTATTGTAATTGTCCATATTGCTGCCTTTGCTGGCTTGATTCATTTTTCCATCAGTTTATACACTGCTTGATTTCAGGGGTTATGCCCACCCTGCAATCCAGCAGCGGTGGTTGTGCTTTCACACTATAGGAAAGGGCACCAATCTCCCTGGTGGCCAGGACCTTGGGAGTGCTCATAGGTATGCATGAACAGCAGCTTCCAGCTGCAACGGTGGCCATAACCCCTGGAAACAAGCAATGTAAAATGCAATTAAAAAAAATGAATCAAGCCAACAAATGAGGCAATATGGACAATTACAATACATTAGTAAGTGCCTTGTATTTGTCTACATGATAAACAACGTTTGCCAAAGTGAGACAGCCCCTTTAAGTGTATGTTAAAAACATGCTTGATGTGGTTTCTATACTAGATTTCCTTCTATTCTTCAGGCCACATTCACAAGACCATATTTTTCTTTAATGTGGCGTCTGTTTTTAAAACGGATAGGTCACTGACCCATAGAAGTCCAGTGGGGCTATCCATTTTGTAAGGATCCATTTTTGCAGACTGAATCTCTTCATTTTATATTATGAGGGTCCCTAAGTAAAGGTATATGAAATGAGCCATTATTAATTATTACACATGTTTGTAATAATAAACTGAGTATGTGTCAATGCCAGTATATTCCCAATATATACTTATTAACTATGGTGCCTTAGATCAATCTACTTCCATATATTCTGGGACATTCATAAAGAGCATCATGGGTAATTGAGTGTTATACTAGTAATGCTGAACACTTAGGGGGGAATTTATCATGGGGAGAATATTTAAAGTCAGTTTTGCTTGAATCTGCGTTGGAGTACTTTGTGCCTTATTTATCAAATGTCTCATGTTGTTTGATAAATTTGGCTTGTCTTTAAACCTAACACTTCTGTCTAGAGAAGCTCCTCCACTTTTTATACTCCACCCTTCTCCTGGAATGAGATTTTCAACTTTTTTAAAAAGTCGCAATGATAGATCTGGGTTGAGTGGTGTAAATATGCAAAAAGTGAGTGTAAAAAGTCATAAATTTTTGTGCAACCGCTTACATTTTGCGCGAGTGCAAAAAAAAATGACAGAATTCTGGAGTGAAGGTATAATAAATCAGGGCCTTAGATTCTTGCTTTAATCTCTGAAACTGTTCATTTTCAGATCAGTTTATAAAAGAGAATATTTCCATAAAATATTCAGTGCCATTTTTGATTGTAGTTCATATGAATTTGTGCAATTATTGTAGCAGTATGTTGCATGAGCTTGAGGAGAAATGTAAGAATTGTTTTCTAACCCCTTTGTTCCCTCTGCTGTAATAGTACATCAGTTGGGCACGAGAGTTGTATGGAGTGGTAGCATCAACTGATTCCGAGCCATACCCGGCAGATGCTATTTGTGTAATACAGCCAGCAACCCACACCGTGACCAGGATCAACGATAACCTTAATTTCGGTCCTGTATAAGTAAAAATTGTAAAAAAAAATATTCAAAATGTAATTGACCTCCCCTTCCTTCTATACTTTACATATAATAATAAACAAAAAAATAGGCTTAGTGGTTATCGCTGCAACCAAAAATTTCCAAACTATTAAAATCTAAAGATGTTTTTCCCACGTGGTAAGTACAGTAATGGAAAATAATGTGAGATTTGCTATTTTTGGTCACCATGCCCCTCTCAAAAAATTGAATAAAAAAAGTTATAAAAAAATTAATATATACTCCAAAATGGTACCAATAATAATTAAAGCTCGCCCTTCAAAAAACAAGCCCTCACACAATTCACAATTTTTGAAGTTGTAATTATGAAGTAAAGACAAAGTACAACTTTGCTTTATTATTTTTCTGTACATAAAACGAAGATAAACCTATCATATGCTGATGTGTATAAGCCAGGGGCACCAGATTAAAGACATCCAAATTTTACAATACGCAGTCACCTTGGTCTTACATAGCGTCACCAACTGTTAGATCATCTGACTTCATGTGATATCACAGTGACAGCCTAGGTTCATAATCTGTGGTATGCCTCAGGGTTGCATCATCTGTGGCCCAGGTGCCAAATGCTGCCCTCTATACCATTCTGTGAAGCCTCCCCCTCCCCCCATCTAGTAACAGACATGTATTACATCTATTTTTCATGTATTCTCCTATTAGATGTGTAACTGGACATTTAGTATATACAGGTGAAACTCGAAAAATTTGAATATCGTGCAAAGTTAATTTATTTCAGTAATGCAACTTAAAAGGTGACACTAATATATGAGATAGACTCATTACATGCAAAGCGAGATATTTCAAGCCTTTGTTTGTTATAATTTGGATGATTATGGCTTATAGCTTATAAAACCCCAAAGTCACAATTTTGAGGTCCCCTTTGCTCAGGGGGTATGAATTAATTAGCTGACTAGAGTGTGACACTTTGAGCCTAGAATATTGAACCTTTTCACAAAACACTAATTTTAAGCTGCATTACTGAAATAAATGGACTTTTGCACGATATTCAAATTTTTCGAGTTTCACCTGTATACCATGTGTTCAATATGCCATAAACACAGTATTTTAGTTGGTCATAGCCTTTTAAGTTTTATTTTCATCCCTTGGGGTTGATTCATTCTGACAGTGTAGCCCCCAACCAGAAAAGGTTGTGAACCCTTCCCGTAGAGAATAGGTGCTCATGCTTCTTTTAAGATGCAGCGCAGCATATGATCCTGACCTTGGGAGATACTTTGACGCAACTGTTTTAGTAAGGGGTACTTTGCTTAGTAATTTTATGAAACACTGGTTAGGAAGATGACAACATAGAAGCCGTGTTGACTTGCATTAGAATTACTATCCGCATAATATACGGTATTGCACACAGATGACATTTTATGCACGGTATTACTTTACAATGACAGTATCATTTAAACTATCATTTTTTTACAAACCGGATTCCAAAAAAGTTGGGACACTAAACAAATTGTGAATAAAAACTGAATGCAATGATGTGGAGATGGCAAATGTCAATATTTTATTTGTAATAGAACGTAGATGATAGATCAAACGTTTAATCCGAGTAAATGTATCATTTTAATGGAAAAATACGTTGATTCCAATTTTCACGGTGTCAACAAATCCCCAAAAAGTTGGGACAAGTAGCAATAAGAGGCTGGAAAAAGTAAATTTGAGCATAACGAAGAGCTGGAAGACCAATTAACACTAATTAGGTCAATTTGGCAACATGATTGGGTATAAAAAGAGCTTCTCAGAGTGGCAGTGTCTCTCAGAAGCCAAGATGGGTAGAGGATCACCAATTCCCACAATGTTGCGAAGAAAGATAGTGGAGCAATATCAGAAAGGTGTTACCCAGCGAAAAATTGCAAAGACTTTGCATCTATCATCATCAACTGTGCATAACATCATCCGAAGATTCAGAGAATCTGGAACAATCTCTGTGCGTAAGGGTCAAGGCCGTAAAACCATACTGGATGCCCGTGATCTCCGGGCCCTTAAAAGACACTGCACCACAAACAGGAATGCTACTGTAAAGGAAATCACAGAATGGGCTCAGGAATACTTCCAGAAACCATTGTCAGTGAACACAATCCACCGTGCCATCCACCGTTGCCAGCTGAAACTCTACAGTGCAAAGAAGAAGCCATTTCTAAGCAAGATCCACAAGCTCAGGCTTTTTCACTGGGCCAGGGATCATTTAAAATGGAGTGTGGCAAAATGGAAGACTGTTCTGTGGTCAGACGAGTCACGATTCGAAGTTCTTTTTGGAAATCTGGGACGCCATGTCATCCGGACCAAAGAGGACAAGGACAACCCAAGTTGTTATCAACGCTCAGTTCAGAAGCCTGCATCTCTGATGGTACGGGGTTGCATGAGTGCGTGTGGCATGGGCAGCTTGCATGTCTGGAAAGGCACCATCAATGCAGAAAAATATATTCAGGTTCTAGAACAACATATGCTCCCATCCAGACGTCATCTCTTTCAGGGAAGACCCTGCATTTTTCAACAAGATAATGCCAGACCACATTCTGCATCAATCACAACATCATGGCTGCATAGGAGAAGGATCCGGGTACTGAAATGGCCAGTCTGCAGTCCTAATCTTTCACCTATAGAGAACATTTGCCACATCATAAAGAGGAAGGTGCAACAAAGAAGGCCCAAGACGATTGAACAGTTAGAGGCCTGTATTAGACAAGAATGGGAGAGCATTCCTATTTCTAAACTTGAGAAACTGGTCTCCTCGGTCCCCAGACGTCTGTTGAGTGTTGTAAGAAGAAGGGGAGATGCCACACAGTGGTGAAAATGGCCTTGTCCCAACTTTTTGGGGATTTATTGACACCATGAAATTCTGATTCAACATATTTTTCCCTTAAAATGGTACATTTTCTCAGTTTAAACTTTTGTTCCGTGATTTATGTTCTATTCTGAATAAAATATTAGAAGTTGGCACCTCCAGATCATTGCATTCAGTTTTTATTCACGATTTGTATAGTGTCCCAACTTTTTTGGAATCCGGTTTGTAATTCTAATATGGCGATTTAAATAAAGAGTAAAAAATTGCCTTTTTTCTACTTTTCCCTTGGAGATATTATTCTCTTTTATAACAATATTTTAGTGAGGTTTCAGTTGCTGTTTTGCTTTGGGTCTAGAGGCACTTCTTTATTATGTTTCCTACATGTGGAATGCATAATAGAGACATTTTTGACGCCTGGAGTTGAGATGCATAGGAATTTTGACCCAAAACGCAACTGAAGTTTCCACTAATTTCAGACTTTGTGGTAAAGAATGCTGTAAGGGGATTGTGGAGAGCAGTTCTCTTATAGAAGAAATACAGACCTAATGCAGAACAGGATTTTTAGTCACCAAAAAAAGTAAGGAAATAAAACTTGTAATTTTATACATTTAAACCTCTGCTCTTTCTACTTAGGAGTCATGTATATGGTCCTATTTACTGACTAGCGTTCTATGCTTTCTCATGCAGAGTTTGCTGTCAGTCACTGAGTAGGACTACCCTTTTGTTTGTTTTTTGCAGTGTTCTGTCCGCATCTTTTGTGTCCCCACTTAAATGAATGGGTCCTCATCCAATCCACCAAAAATGCGGATCGAATATGGACAAAAAATATTACAGTGTGACTGGAGCTTAAAAGGGGTTGTCTCACTTCAGCAAATTTCATTTATCAAGTAGATAGAGTTAATACAAGAAACTTACCAATGTATTGTTATTTTCCATTTTGCCTCCTTTGCTGGCTGGATTCATTTTTCCATCACATTATACACTGCTGGTATCCAGGGGTTATAACCACCCTGCAATCCATCAGCGGTGGCCGTGCTTACACACTACACAAGATAGCGCCAGCCTCTCTAGTCTCCAGAACTGCTATCGTTGTTGAATTGCAGGGTGGTCATAACCCCTGGATACAAGCAGTGTATAATGTCATAGAAAAATGAATCCAGCCAGCAAAGGAGGCAATATGGACAATCACAATACATTAGTAAGTAGCTTGTATTAACGTTACATGATAAATGCCATTTGTTGAAGTGAGACGACCCCTTTAGGCCTCATGCACACGACAGTATTTTTTTGCGGTCCGCAAAAAGCTGTTCCGTGATCCGTTTTTGTTTCCGTGTGTCTTCCTTGATTTTTGGAGGATCACCAGACATGAAAAGTGAAAAAAAAATCTCAGTCAAGTTTGCCTTGCAAATGATAGGGATATAACGGACGCGGATGACAATCTTGTGTGCCTCCGTGTTTTTTCACGGACCCATTGACTTGAATGGGTCCGCGAACCGTTGTCCGTGAAAAAAATAGGACAGGTCATATTTATTTTTTGACGAACTGGAAACACGGATAACGGACGCGGATGACAAACGGTGCATTATCCGAGTTTTCAACTGACCCATTGAAAGTCAATGGGTCCGCAGAAAATCACGGAATACGAAACAACGGACACGGAACACCACAACGGTAGTGTGCATGAGGCCTTAAGCATAGAAAGAGCAGAGGTTTAAATGAGCAAATTACAGCTTTTACTTTATATTTTCCCATAAAACTATGCATTAATAAGCTCAACCTCTCCTGCTCCATAACTTGCTGCCTGCAGTTTGAACTGCATTTTCATAGTGACAGGTTCCCTGCTGCTGGACTGCTTCCAGGGAGTAATTAAAGTATATTAGAAAATAAAGTAATGTAAAGTTAGCAAATTACAAAATAAAAAAGTATGATTTAATATGCTACATTATTAACACTTGCTAATACACATTTCACGTAAATTGCTCCAAATCCTGTGTATGCCATCAAAGTATTCTTTGTCCCTTTTCATATCAAAATGTATGCAGATACCGAATGGTATGATTTTCCATTGTACAGTTTTTTTTGCTGTATGCTTTAAGAACTCGAATGTAGTAGGCCTTTTTATACAATACATCACGCAGTTTTTTAAAGACAAGAAGACCTCCTAGGGTAATGTTGAGATTGGTACCTTTTTATTGTTGAGACAGTTATAGGATTTCCATATGTAGTCAAGCAGAGATCTGCTGCAATGCAGCATGAACCCATCTCTACACAATATCACTGCAGTTATTATGCAAGCTGAATTTAAATTCAAGACAATGTACTGCAGGTTAAGAAATTATTAGGGTCCCATGAGGTTCTGAAAGTGGCTACCTATCTTTTACTTCAGAATTCCCTTATAGGGTATTTGAAGTGGTTTTTAAGGCCTTAAGATATTGTGTATATTCATGTAAAACCCACTGTGTTTTTGGTTGGACTGTTAAACAATCTAATGTCTGTTAGCTCCTGACTTTCCTTCAACAGATGAAGGAGTGTGCGAACTGAGGGGGACATTTATCAAGACCAGCCTTTTTTTTCGATGGTCTTGATTCTCACTGCATTGCCGGAGAATGCAACAAAGTTATGTAGAAAGGTTTATTGTTCTCATTAAAGGGGTTCTCCAGGAATTAAGAAAATGAAAATACTTAAATATAACTCTATTAGAAATATTTTCCTAAATACCTTTTATTAGTTATAATGGCTCTTTATGTCTGGGGAGCAATCATCAGGAGAAATAAAATGGCCGCTGTCCTATTAGTACACACAAAACCTGTCCAAATTACACAGCAGGAGAAGTTACTTCACAACACTGAGGAAAAGAGCTGCCTCATCCTCCTCTCTGCTCTGCTTGTCAGGGATTATGGTCCTGAATACAGATAATAAAATGAATCTCTAGGAATGGAGTTCATGGGGAGACATGAAATATAGAGCGGAGGGTGGGGGTAATGTCCTGTCCGTCCTCACTGTACTTCATGTCTCCCCATGGACTCCATTTCCACACAGATTCAGCTGAAGATCTTATCAGCTGTATTGAGGACCATAAACCCTGACAAGCAGAGAGGATGATGAGGCAGCTCTTTACATCAGTGCTCTGAAGTAACTTATTCAGCTGTGTTATTAGGACAAGTTTTGTGTGCACTAATAGGACGGCGGCCATTTTATTTCTCCTTATGATTGCTCCTCAGACATAAAGAGCCATCATAACTAATGTAAGGTACTTGGGAATATATTCATAATAAAGTAATATTTAAGTATTTTAATTTTCTTAATTCCCGGAGAACCCCTTTAAGAGAAATAAAATAAGAGTTATGCATATCTGATGCCTTTTTAATAGCCAACAAAAGTAGAAGTTATGATGTTACATAGTGATCTTTCAAGACAATCCATGTCCCTTCCTCAAATCTGAAACAGCAATACCTACAGATGTAGTAGAGTTAACCCTCATGATTTATGAGACGTGTTATCTAAACTAAATGCTTTAAGCAAACACCTTTAATTGCTTTTTAATGGCTTTTGTCTCAAGATAACGCGATGAGTTAAGAAATTTAAGGTAAGAGCTTGAGTGCTAACCCTGCTACATCTGTATATTCAAAAAGAACAGAGAAATGGTGTAATGAATGGACATTTGAAAAAAACAACAACAAAAAAGCTTAAGAATGAGTCCTTAATTTGCTTACAGATGAGCAGTGTGAAAGTTTTATGGTCTCTAAATTGATGTTAGCACTGAGACCTGGTGCCCCCACTATCCCCACTTTAGATCTTGTAGTGTGCCATAAATCCTTAGGACAAATTCAGTGCAGTTTTCAATGTGTCAAACAGTGTCATAAATTTATATTAGAAAATTCTTCTGTCTCTTTGAGATGTGAAATTGCCTTTTAATATGACTACTTTTCATGTGTCCTGGGTTACAAAAATGCTTAGCCACAGGAAAGTGTACATTTTTTCTCGTTAATTGTGTGACGATGGGACCTCATACTTGCTTTCAGTTTCTGTCCTATTTCTCCAACATAGAGCCCCCCATTAGGACATATAGTGCTGATAATCAGGCATTCAACATTGGCTGTAGAAAACGTGAATGTCCCAGGGATCTTATAGTCCTGTTGTGTGTTGGGAATCCGGATCTTGTCTGTTGTCATTACAGAGGAACAGGTTTTGCATTTCCTTACATTGCAGGGATAGGTTAGTTTCTGTGTGGTACATGGAAATGTACTCCTGATCAGAACAATTCTCAGATTTGGAGGTTGTCGGTGACATAGCAAGGGTGTGGGAAAATTATTTTTAGCTGATCATACTTATGTAGGACATGATATGTTTTTTTTTGCAGTTTTCCTCAGTACCTCTAGTTATGGGTTGAAGGTCACAGCCAGGAGGTACACAGTCGTTCTCTTCTTAAGCTTAATAAATGTCCCCCTGATTTAGTTTTTTTGCACGCTCCTTTTGTTCTTCCAGGAGATTAAGCTAGTTTCACATGCGTGACAGCTATTTCAGCAGGTTGTTCCATTAGAGAACAGCCTCAAGTAATTATCCGGATCTAGCACTGGCGGATGCTCGCCAGCTCCATTAAATGTAATGAGTCCAATGAGAGAAGATCCAGCAGCAGTCCGGCAAAAATGCTGAGAATTAGCCGGACTGAAACTACCGCACTCTGTGATTTATGTCCAGCCGATTCCTGGCATTCTCTGCCCGAACTGGCGGCCAGATCACAATGCTGCAGATGTGAAAGTAGCCTAAGCCAGAGGTGTTTGTTAGTGGCATTCTCCGCTCTCCCACTGAAACACATATATACAGACCGAAACAAGAGTGTATGTGGGGAGTTGTTAGAGAGTTTGACGAGCGTTTAGCCAGCCACTTTTGAAGATGTATGGGTCTCTTTAGACAATTTTGTTAAATTTATTCTTTATTAGAACAAAACACTTTACTCTTTTTTGTAATGGGCATAGGTTGATGACCTTTCCATTGTGACAGTTTCTTATAAAGTTACAATTACTGTATAAATGTTCAAAATGAACAGATGTTTAGCTAGAGTACATTTGATTTTTATACATAGCCTTGAAACTGTACCGCAATATCTGTTGTAATTCAATACAAAAGGGCAGAATAATGTGACTAAATGGATTAGTGTACAAAACAAATGTCATAATAAAATACAATGTACAATAGCATATCCTCATATATTGATGATGCTGCTTATGATAAAAGTAAATCTTTGTCCGGGCACATTACTTTTGTAAGAAGGTCTCTAACTTAAAATCAGTGGTAAAATATTGAATTATTCTTTTATACTTGGGTTTTTTACACTTTATACTTTTATATTTACAGAATTAGCTATTCCAGCTCCCTTACAAGTTATCATCTTTAATTTTCAGATTAATTTATCTGATTTGATGTTTACCTGAATTTTAATCACTGCTTTGCTTGGAAGATTAGCTATTTGGAATTCTTGGAAAAGTAGTTGACATTCCCTTATGGGAACTACTTTTTTTTTACAGCTGGTGTGTCCTATTGTGTCACTTTGACAGACACAAGAAATGCAATTTTTTTTTTAAACCATGTGACTCAAAATGGGTTCTATCTGATGTTTTGCTGTTTTCCTTCTTATTGTTGGCTCTGTTTAAGAGCAACTGTTTCATTTTTTTCCCCATAAATGAATAGTGAATATTAGAATTTTTTTATATATCTCATCAGAGAAAGATGCTTTCTTCTCATCTTATCAGGTTCCTGTCCTGCTCACACACTCCCTCCCCATTTATCTCAACCCACTGCTCATATCCATCTGCAGTGAATACAGGCTGCCTGCTCACTGAAGGATAAGGTTACTTAGAAGTCTATGGAGACAGAAGGATAAGGGAGTTGTCACTGCAGATAGGCAGAGGCAAAGAGACTGGCCGATATAATGCTGCTCACTTTGTAAGTGATTTCCTGTGTAATTTATAGTGGTTCCCTAGGGAAAAACAAACTAAAAATATTGAAAGAAAAGATGTTAATATAAATATACCCCTAAATGCCTTTAATTATTTATAATGGCTCATTTTGTCGACAGGGCAATCAGTGGAGTAATTAAAATGGCCCCTGTCAGATTCCTAGACATGGAATCCATCCTAATGACACTGGAGGACGCCTGAGTCGGAATACAGAGCAGGAGCTGTATGGAAGTTTGTATCTGCCTGTATCAGCCCTGTAAAGCACTATATACGTATTATGTACAGATCACAGCTGTGTGTTTGTTGGAGCTCACTTTGTACTTTACAAGCTGGAATGTGGGACTAGACATTGCTGTGGGGGAGGTGACTAGCTGAAGTGTTTGCTAATGATACACCTCTCCCACAGCAGTGTGTGTGTCTGGTCCCTCATTCTAGTTTGTGAGGGAGAGGTAAACTCCATTCAGACTGAAAAAGATGAGAGATTGACTCAGCTGTGATCTGTACATTATATAGAATCTTCCATACTTCTCCTGTTCTGTGCTCCTCATTCTGACTCGGGGCCTCCTCCAAAGTCATTTGGACGGATTCCACTTCCAGGAATTTGACAACAGCAATTTTAATAGCTTCACTGATTACCCTTAGACATAATGAGCCATGATAAATAGAGGCATTTAGGAGTTTGTTTATATTAACATGTTTTTTTCAATATTTTATGTTTGCTGGAGAACCCCTTTACCTGCTGCATTTACATCTAAACTACTCAGTACTGCTATATGCTATCCTAGGTAGCAGATTATCCTGTTTTTCCATGTCCTTTTATCCATATCCTGATGAGCAACCAGTCCCCACCCAGTAGCTCTGACAAAAACTAAGAATTAGGGCTCATGCACACAGCCGTATGCCCTCCGAGACATACGGTCCGTGAGAGGGCAATATGTCCCGGAGCGGCATACATCGTGCACACGGGCGCGCACAGCATAATAGGTTACTATGATACTGTGCGCATCGGGCCGCCTGCGGGGACTACTGTCCTGCACTCATATGATCATATGAGTGCAGGACAATAGTCCCGCGGGCGGCCCGATGCCCACAGTATCCTAGTAACCTATGATGCTGTGCGCTCCCGTTCGCACGATGTATGCCGCTCCTGGACATTCTGCCCGCCCACGGACCGTATGTCTTGGAGGGCATACGGTCATGTATATGAGCCCTTACAGATGGATTTCAGAGGGAAAAGCTGATAAACAATGCCAGATACAAGTCATATAATAATCAGAATGTGTGTTATTCCTTGTGTATACACACGGCAGGTAATTTAGAAAAATTACCTGAAACAAAAGTTACAGATTAAGGGAACATTCTTCAGCATACACCTACTATTAAAGGTCAAAACCTTGAAGTAATCCTAAAAGAAATTTCCACCAAACTTATACTTACCTGTTCCCAGTCAATGTGGAGGTCTACACATTTCGCCTGCTGCCTGAGATACTCTGATCCCAAACCGTTGTCATGAGCCATCCAGGAACCTCTATATAAAATATCTGTTAATGTACACAGAGAATTACTTCCTGTCCACCTTCAGAGGCAGGTCATATCATCCGTTGACTAGGACATACATAAGTTAGGAGACTGCATTTAAGACTATGTACACCTTCTCGGGCAATTTTTTTTTATAATTGCATTTTACTCACTTTGGGCTAAAAATCTTTTTTTTTCAAGTGGTCTCTATTAAAAATATTCTGCCATTCTGACACAAAGGGTTAACTCCTCTCACACAGGACGTGAGAAACAATTTTTTCTGTGTTTACTTGAGATTATTTTGAATGAAAACAATTTTTTGTTTCAAGACACGTACTATCAGTAGTGCTGTGGGACCGCGATGGGCTCGAATGCCGCACCGCCATACGCAAATGCTAACATGTCATGGTTTGAGGAAAAACATATTTACAATAATGAATTGTTTAAACTCCATTGTATTTTTTGGCGAAGATTCGTCGATGACGTGTTTTGCATGTGGCGGGGCGGCATTCGATCCCTTCGTGACTTCTCAGATTATTTAAATTCTGTATGGCCTGAACTCCAATTTACGCTGCACTATGACATCCATAAGATTAATTTTTTGGACACCCTTGTGATTAAAGGTGAGAATGGAGCAGTGGAGACTGACTTATATATTAAGAGTACTGACAGGAATTCTCTCCTTCATTACTCGAGTAATCACCCTCCTACAGTCAAAAAAGCACTGCCCCATTCTCAGTTTCAGAGGGTCCGTAGGATTGTTTCTGGAGCAGGGGTTAAGGAAAACCGCTTAAAAGAAATGTCAGCAAGATTTGTAAGTCGAGGCTATCCCACTTCACTGCTGAATAGTGAGATGAATAAGGTTACCTCTTTGGCTTCTACAATGGAAAAAAAGCCACATATACCATTTGTTGCTAAATATCACCCATGGGTTAACAAGTGCAGGCTCATTTTCAATCGACATTGGAACATCTTGTCCAGGGCATATCCCTCTGTGGAGTCCTCCTTTAATTTATTATAAGCGCAATAAAAATATTTGCGACATGGTGGTACGGGCTGACGTGGGCAGCAGTCAAATTGAAAAGCGACAATAGACTTTGTCTACCCCAAGAAAGGGTACATTTCCCTGCTTGGGATGTATACACTGTTCGAGTGTGATTAGAGGGGAATTTTTTTCACACCCCCACACAGGAAAGCAATTTCCTGTTAAGGGGTTCTTCACATGTAACAGTAATTTTATAGTGTATCTATTGAAATGTCCGTGTGGACTCCTATATATAGGAGAGACTTCTATGCGGATGAAAGATCGCTTCTCTAAACACAAGTCTACAATACGAAAAAAGAATTTGCTCTTACCAATCCCCTACCACTTTGATCGCTGCAACCACAATATCGCACAATTGCGCTTCCAGATCATTGAATATGTGCCGCAACCACGCAGAGGGGGTGACAGTATTAAAATGTTAAAAAAGCGTGAAGCCTACTGGATTCACACACTGCAGACACTTGAACCCAGGGGATTGAATCGGGAGTATGATCTCAATAGCTTCCTGTAATCTCCAAATCCATTGCTCATATATTGTTATAATTATTTGTCTTTTTCTTTATCTTTTCAGAAAACGTGATGAACCCCCAACCGCATCATCTGACTTTGGTTCAATTCTTGGAGAGTTCCACACATGATAAAGTAATGTTGTCTTGATTGATGCTGCTGCAGTTGGGCTGTTCTTTCACGTGTTTCTGTTTCTTTTGTTAATTGTATCACTATGGTGACCTGATGTCACTTCCGCCCTGGCGGTCTATTTAAATTGTGTATGTGGTACTGTGTATATGCCGTATCTGTTTGAGAAAGACTCGGATTGTGAGCCGAAACGCACGTCACAGAATTGTACCTTATATGTGACGAATAAAGCCTAAGTTCGCAAGAAGATACAGTGAGTGCTGGTCTTTCCTTCTAATATATACGGGATTGTTATCTCGGACGCGTGCACCATGCCTCTACAACAGAGTGTCGGCTGAATACACCTGATTACAAAGGGTTAACTGTCTAGCTGTACTGTTACTTTTTTCAGGTCATCTAATAAATCTTATCTCTGAATTACTAAAAGTTGATAAATACTTATTTAAGCCACATTCTTATCAGTAAGATAAGATTTTAGCTATAATGAGTGCTTAGGAGGTCAGAGACAAGCAGCTGTCAGCTGAGCTGCCTGACAGGAAACAGTAAAAATACAGAGCCTGATACTTCAGAATCTCAAGGCTATAGAGAGAAAGGTGCTCAGCATTTTTAATAAAGACCAATTGAAAAAATGATTTTTAGCTCAAAATGAATATCATGCAATAATTAAAAAAATGCTCCCATAGCATTTAAGCACCTGGGGGACAATGTCCATAGATGGCCACACTGTTGGGACTAGGTAAATCTGACTTTAAGGCAATAGTGGGTACCTTTACCCTAGGGTCACTATAAAGGACTTTTCATATTTTCCATTTAGGAAAAATCTTCAAAAACTACTCACATTTTACGGAGTTGTCTCCCCTCCTCTTTTCAGTGCTTTCCCGATGGTCGATAAGCTCCCTTTCAGAGCTGAAGAGAGCAATGCCTCTTGGTTTGACTAATGGCACAGGCAAGAGGTGCTGGCATAATGTATTCCCACCGCTTACCTGTGCATGCGCGCGCCCAAAGCTGCTAGTTGCTTATAGCAATCTGTATTAGAAATGGAACTAGATCCTGGACATGTAATACTTTGTTTCTTTAAATATCTTGAAGCTGCATTTTCTTTTCTTGAACAGCTCTAAGTCTAGTGCCAATGCCTGGAGCTGTTTAAGACCGCATATACGATGAGGAAGGGAGCTACTGCGCATGTGTGACTATGCTCTCTTCAGTGCTTTAATGTGTAGTGAGCAGACACAGCCACCGCTGCTGGATTGCAGCAGTGCCTGTAACTGCTGACAACTAGCGCTCTATAAGGGACTACAAAAGGAAACATAGTAAGGAGAAGAGGCACTATTGAAACAAAGAATATATTAGTAAGTGGTTAATTATAACGTTATATTCAACATAAATATCAATGTTGGACCTGAGACAATCCCTTTAAATATCTCAACTTACTGTACTCTATTTTAGAGTTCTCTTATTGCATAGTGTTTGGGAGGGGGAGGACAATTACATCACTAAGTGTATTAAAAGGAAATATATCGTATTTCTCGCTTTATAAGATGTACATGATGATAAGATGCACCTAGGTTTTAGAATAGGAAATTAAGGAAAAAAAATATTTTAAACCAAATGGTGTGCTTTTGGTGGCTTTTGAACTAAGGAGGGCCTGTGGATGACACACTGTTATGGGGGATCTGTGGATGACACACTGTTATGGGGGATCTGTGGATGATGCTGTTATAGGGGGATCTGTGGATGACGCGCTGTTATAGGGGGATCTGTGGATGACACACTGTTATGGGGGGGATCTGTGAATGACTCACTATTATGGGGGGACCTGTGGATTATACGCTGTTATGGGGGGTATGTGGATGGCACACTTATGGGGGGGGATTTGTGGATGATGCACTATTATGGTGGGATCTGTGGATAACGCACTGTTATGGGGCGATGTGTGAATGATGCACTTTTATGTGGGGATCTGCAGATGACACTCTTATGGGGGAAACTACAGCTGATGAGGATCTGCCCCCATTACATTGGGCCCCGGTCAGAGCAGCCATCATATGTAAAGTCTATTCAGTTCAGCCCCTAGCAGTGGTGCTGCTTTGCTAAACTACTGATCATCACTAAGCTGTAAGCAGCGGGCAGGCCAGCAGCGCACGTCACTCACTCAGTTACATGCTCCGGCTCTGCCCACTTCATTAATTGAAGTGGGCGGGCGTGAGTGACTTTTGCTGCCAGCCTGCCCCCTGCTTTCATAGTGAGTACTGCTTGCAGATTAGTGATTAGTTTAGGAAAGCGGCACGAGTGCAGCAGCAGTTGCCATCCCCTAAACCCCCTCTCCCCCAAGATGGAGCTTCTGACCGGCACCTGAGGGCAGTACCATCAGTACTGCCCTGATAGCTTTCGTGTCTATAAAATGTCACTGGCACATCTCAGGCCGCTATGCCTATGCAGCACAGCATGCGATGTGCCGGCCATGTAATATTACTCTATTTGCTTTATAAGACACACTGGCATTTTCCCCCCAGTTTTGGGGGAGAAAAATTACATCTTATAAAGCTGAAAATACGGTATCTCTTCTTGTAATTGTATTGCGAAGTATATATTGGTTCTATGAGATTTCTCATGTATCACTAATAGGGTAGATGACATCGGGAAAAATATTTAAAATACAACACTGTCAAATAAAACCAGCTTGAAATCTGATTCTCAGAAGTGTCTTTTTATATACTTGTATTGTACAATGTGTCAACATAATCCCTTCAAAGAACATCCAGGCAAAATTCATCCTGAGCTATACCTACTAGAAAAGCAAATCCACTGTGACAGATAATGGGAGGAAATTATCAAAGGATGTTTGGAAGTTTTCTGCTATGCAAAAGCTGTAAATTTTTGCACAAGTGGCATTTCACAAAAAGTTGTAACATTTTTTTTTATTTCAGAATGCTCACATTACTCTTGAAAAAATTTGGATGGGCTTAATGGGAAATACGTGGCCCACTACAGCCTGACTCATTTAAAGAAGAACTACCACAAAAATGTTTATTCTCTCACCTGCTAGAAAGGTACGTGATGTATTCTGTAGTGAAGGCAATCCTCTTACCAGTGTCTGTATTCATGAGTTATCCCCTCCCTTCTGCTTCTTGGCTGTGCCATGTAACCAGCAATCAGACTTTCCGAATAACACAGCATTTATGTGGGGACAGGAAGTCCGTTTTTCTGTGTATTCCTATGGGATCCTCAATGTCAGTCTCATAGGGATGAATAGAGAAGTAACTGACTTCCTGTCCTCACAGCTAAACATTACAAATACAGGTATTGATAAGAATTATGGTCCATTCACACGTCCACAATTTTTCCTCGGATCCGGATGCTATGTGCTGACCGCATCCAAATTTCCGAACCCGCAATTCTGTACCCGAAAAAAATTGAATATGTCCCATTCTTGTCCGTACTTGCGGACAAAAAAAAGGCATTTTCTATTATAGTGCCGGCGATGTGCAGTCCGCAAATTGCGGAACACACAATGCCGGTGTCCGTGTTTTGCGGATCCGCAATTTGTGGACGTCAAAACACCTAGAGACGTGTGAATGGACCCTTACATTTATTACAGATTACATCATGTACCTGTCTAATAGGTCAGAGAATAAAAAAAATTGCGGGAGTTTCTTCTTTAACTTTAATTTACAGCAGGAACTGTTTTCAGCTCATAGCTTGCCTGTATTTACTTTTCTAGTGCACAGACTGCCAGAAGATATTGCCAAATTTATTGTGATCTGCACCTTTTAATAAATTTGTCATATTTTACTCCGGTGCAGTTGTTATTAAGACTGGCATATGAAGTGCCAGTCTTTACAGGTTTTAACCACAGTTTTCCAACACAGTGATCGTGGGATGGTTTGTCATATTTTATATATTAAAGAATTTATTACAGCTGTGTAGATTTTATAATACAGTACGTCACTGAGAGACGCAAATATATATTTACGTGGGATCATTTCACAATGCCTTTTGGCACTATGCTTGCCAGAATGATTTGAAGAGTTTTACTAAACTAAAGCTACTTTCACACTAGCGTTAATATTTGCCGCTATTGAGATCCGTCATAGGTTCTCAATACCGGAAAAAAACGCTTCCGTTTTATCCCCATTCATTGTTAATAGGGACAAAACGTAACTGAACAGAATGGAATGCTCCAAAATGCATTCTGTTCCGTTCTCATACATGCTGCGGTTTGCTTTCCGTACTGGGATGCAGAGCAAAACGGACCCACAATGCAAGTCAATGGGGACGGATCCGTTTTCTCTGACACAATAGAAAACGGATCCGTCCTCCCATAACTTTCAATGGAGTTCATGACGGATCCGTCTTGGGTATGTTAAAGATAATACATCCGGATCTGTTCATAACGGATGCAGATGGTTGTATTATCAGTAACGGAAGCGTTATTGCTGAACCCTGCCGGATCCAGCAAAAACTCTAGTGTGAAAGTAGCCCGGCATAGAGTTCCGTCACAGGGGCTCTATACCGGAAAAGAACTGATTAGTTTTATCCCCATGCATTCTGAATGGAGAGTAATCCGTTCAGGATGCATCAGGATGTCTTCAGTTCAGTCATTTTGACTGATCAGGCAAAAGATAAAACTGTAGCATGCTACAATTTTATCTCCGGCGAAAAAAACTGAAGACTTGCCTGAATGTCGGATATGGCATTTTTCCCCATAGGAATGTATTAGTGCCGGATCCGGCATTCAAAATACCGGAGTGCCGGATCCGTCCTTCCAGTCTGCGCATACGCAGACTTTTAAAAATGAGAAAAAAATAAATACTGGATCCGTTTTGCCTGACACTAGAAAAACGGAGTTGGTATTGCAATGCGTTTTTCTGACTGATCAGGCATTTTTCTGACTGATTAGGGTACTTTCACACTTGCGTTGTTTGATTCCGGCAGGCAGTTCCGTTGCCTGAACTGCCTGCCTGATCAGGCAAACTGTATGCAAACGCATGTCATTTTTTCTGACTGATCAGGCATTTTTCAGACTGATCAGGATCCTGATCAGTCTGAAAAATGCCTGATCAGTCAGAAAAATGCATTGCAATACCGGTATTTTGAATGCCGGATCCGGCACTAATACATTCCTATGAAAAAAAATGCTGGATCCGGCATCCAGGCAAGTCTTCAGTTTTTTTTCGCCGGAGATAAAACCGTAGCATGTTACGGTTTTCTCTTTTGCCTGATCAGTCAAAATGACTGAACTGAAGACCTCCTGATGCATCCTTAACGGATTACTCTCCATTCAGAATGCATGGGGATATGCCTGATCAGTTCTTTCCCGGTATTGAGCCCCTGTGACGGAACTCTATACCGGAAAAGAAAAACGCTAATGTGAAAGTAGCCTTAGTCTGAAAAATGCCTGATCAGTCAGAAAAAATGACATGCATTTGCATACAGTTTGCCTGATAAGGCAGGCAGTTCAGGCAACGGAACTGCCTGCCGGAATCAAACAACGCAAGTGTGAAAGTACCCTTACGCACTAAATGTATGCAGCTGTCATTGATCCCACATGGTATATACATTATTTGTGTTGACTTCTATATATAAACATTTTCAACTATGTATTTCAATATACTTGAGACTGCAGCGTTCCCCAAGGTATACCAACAAAACATGCCAAAAGAATACTCTTTTTAGTATACCTTTGGCTAATAAGTCTATGGGCACATCAGATGTGTACATAGGGAAAAAATCTAAGAGTAGAACTGAATATAGAGCATTATTTTTCCTTTATTTTCTACTCTCCATTATTTGTTTAATAAAACTACTTCTACCATCTCTTTATTACAAAAGTACACCAAGTTAAGGACATCTAAAACAATTTTCACTGTTGACTATGGGGGAATTTTTCTGGAGGGTAGTCACTTTTGCTTGAGCCTGCGTAGGAGTTCTTTGCCCCAAATTTATCAAACAGTGCACATTGTTTGTTAAATCTGACGCCTCTTTAATCTACAGTCTTTGTATAGAAATGATACTCCAGTTTTCTACACCACCCCTCTACTGGAGTATTGTTTTTGACCTTTTCTGCAACTTTTTAAAAATGTCACAGTAATGAATCTGGAGTGTAACTCATAAACATAGCTAACCACGTCCACTTTCCCACCCACTTTTCAAAAATGGATTGAGTGGTGTAAAAAGCAAAAAATAGTAAAAAAAAATTTAGTGACCCAAAAAAGACACAAAAGACATTTTTTGCAACTATTTGAAGCCAGGGTGCTGGGTGTGATAATTTTCTCTATATGAGTACATACATAGATTTAGATTTTACTTACTACATAGTATATAACATGGTCTGGAAAAAATGGTAATTACGGTTCTTTAGCCAGCATTATTTTAAGTTCTTATTGCCCGTATCTATACACAAAGAACATAAGTCAATTTCAAATAATATATCAAATATTTCAATTCACATGAAATTATTTAAGGTCCTTTCCATCATTTAAAATGAAACCTAAAATTATATTTAGTACAGATTGTTACATACTTACCTTTTTCTAACCTTTTAATGAGTACTATATATTTTGTTTTAAAAACAGTAGAATTCTTTAGTCTGGTATAACTGTAACCTAGTGGTTGGCAGTTTATGAAATATTCTGGATTATTTTATGGTGATAATAGTCTAGCAGTGCTGTGCATGTAGAGAATTTACATTTAGATTTTTTTTTGTACGCACCGTCTATGATGTCTATATAAATCAGGCAGCAGGGATTTGTCTTAAGCAGTATGTTACAAATTTCAATAGAGAGGTTAAGAATATTTATATCTTATATAAATATATCTGAATATAATAAATCTTATCTGCCATGTCTTATAAATTATTTTTATTATATACTCTTGGCATTATGGGACTGTTTAATATAGATGCTTATTTAGCATTAAGAACTAATAATTTATCTGATCATGCCATTTACATCTTTTTTTTATGTTGGATATGTCAAAATGGCAATGGATGTAAAGTACTGCAAAGGGTTCTCTTATTTAATTTTGTATTGAAAAAGATTATTTCAAGTGCTTTAATGCATGGGTTGAGTTTTATTTGCTTATTTTTATACAATTTCAATCATGTTTGCATGGTTTATATAAATTATAATTTTATGTCGTGGTTTGAATGCATACTTCTTTAACGTTATTTAAAGAACATATTTCACTAACCTTATTAGTGTCTTTATATTGTATTTTTGTATAACTTGTAAAAGGATTTACATTGTGTAACTTACTGTAATTGTCTTAAATACTTATTTCTCATCTTGGCTATTGCTTCACAAAAATAAAACGTTTTAACATGTATTTACCTTCACAGAGAGTCCAGCTAACCCTTACCATGCCATTAAAGTTTAAAATAATAACATACTCAGTTATACAGCATTTAAGGATGAATGTGTTTTACTACTATAGCAGAAAAGAGTATTTTTATGAACTTTGTAATGGATTGCATATCTGTATTGAAGAATAAAATACAATTTGTATTTCTCCATGCTAACTTCCTGTGTTTTCTATCTGTTTCTTCCTCTGTTTCTAGTATCTGAAAAATAAGATGTCTGATAAATATAACGGCACTTTTCCTCCCACACATTTAAAAAACATACTGATAGGTTACTAGGCTTCTTTCTTAAAGGGGTATTCCGGTAAAGTAACTTAATTTTTGAAAAACTGCATTAAGGCTGCAAACTGTGACCCAAGCAGAACCCATACCTATACATATAACCATGGTTTCAGTTTGCCTTTCAATCCATTTGTCTAGCTCCTGTGTGAGCCTGCAACACACTGAAAGTATCATGGCGCCTGATCTCCCATCACAAAACTACAATCCCCACAATCCCTAGCTTTTCTGCTGTGAGTTTGTGTTTGTTCATGAGTGTTAAAGGGAACCTGTCACCTGGATTTTGGGTATAGAGCTGAGGACATGGGTTGCTAAATGGCCACTAGCACATCCGCAATATCCAGTCCCCATAGCGATTTGATACATATGCAAATTAACATAAGAGAGTCATATCTTACTTGTGTGACCAGAGAAGAGTCATATTTTCAAGCTCTGACTCATCTCAGGTAAATTTGCATATGTATCAAATCAGGTTTTTTACACAATAAAAGCACACAGAGCTATGGGGACTGGGCATTGCGGATGTGCTAGTGGCCATCTAGCAACCCATGTCCTCAGCTCTATACCCAAAATCCCGGTGACAGGTTCCCTTTAATGTTTATTGATTGGCTGCCTTATATACAGTCCAGTCATGCCCCCTCCACACACCCTTTGTTTCACAAGACATTTACAGTATGCAGCATATCTAATTACATGTCGAATTTGCAGCTTACAATATGTAGGCTGCACTACAAATTCCATCAAGGTGAGAATACGTATGCACATCTCGAATGTGCCGCATCATGGAAGCCGCGGAGTGTCTGCGGCGAGCTTGCACTTTGCGGTTTTCCATGATGGGGACACATCCGGCATGTTGATTCAAGGCATTGAGAGGGTTAAAGTACCCACGAGAGGAGGCGATCACAGGAGAAAACTCCTGAACAGGGAATCCTTCTGGATATTTCAGCTGAGCACCCGTCACCCTGAGGGACTTAATAAAAGATTGGATTTAATCCTGCAATTGTGAGATAATAAATTTGTAGAATATGCTTTCCATTTCCGATATATGGTTAAATAATGTTATGTTTTTAACACAATGTAAACTGCTTTTTTATTTGAAGATTGACACATGTGAATGGCAGCATGGAATTTAGGTCATGTGATAACCCAATCAAGAGCACAGGTGGGAGTCCACTATATCTGCTGCATTCATTTGTATCTTACTATGTCATGAGTAAGGGCTCGCATTCTAAGTAGCCCGAAACATGTAGACTAAGATTGTTTTTCCTGGATGTATTTTTATACCGCGTCAATAAAGTATCGATTTTACCTCTGCGAGACAGCTGGATTTTGCCTTTTGTTTGGATAAGATGTTATTGTTGAACCAAATAAAATGCAAATTACATAGTTCAAAGAAATTTCACTGCCAACACTGCATCATCATATTGGCAGTAGTTGGGTGCATTATTGCATTGCACCATGTGTTTTATAGTATAAAATTTTTATTGTTGAACCAGTGATATAAAACATATATAAAATTCTAAATTTCATCACCAACAATAACCAATTATTAAGTAAACTGTCAGTAGCAGTGTTCAGTGTGTTTGTAGAAGAGGAGGGACATTAAATTGTGCCTCTGTCTATAAATTACAAAAAATTGCAAGAAAATTTAGACTAAAACCTTCAGAATCACAGGTGCATATCCATGAAGCAAACATAATTACAAAAAACAAGATGGCTGCACACAGTTATATATACCAACAATAGAGCTAAGAAATGGGGGTCATTCTAGATAAAAGTGGTACAATACCGACTACACTGCGTGCAGAATTATTAGGCAAATGAGTATTTTGACCACATCATCCTCTTTATGCATGTTGTCTTACTCCAAGCTGTATAGGCTCGAAAGCCTACTACCAATTAAGCATATTAGGTGATGTGCATCTCTGTAATGAGAAGGGGTGTGGTCTAATGACATCAACACCCTATATTAGGTGTGCATAATTATTAGGCAACTTCCTTTCCTTTGGCAAAATGGGTCAAAAGAAGGACTTGACAGGCTCAGAAAAAGCAAAAATAGTGAGATATCTTGCAGAGGGATGCAGCACTCTTAAAATTGCAAAGCTTCTGAAGCGTGATCATCGAACAATCAAGCGTTTCATTCAAAATAGTCAACAGGGTCGCAAGAAGCGTGTGGAAAAACCAAGGCGCAAAATAACTGCCCATGAACTGAGAAAAGTCAAGCGTGCAGCTGCCAAGATGCCACTTGCCACCAGTTTGGCCATATTTCAGAGCTGCAACATCACTGGAGTGCCCAAAAGCGCAAGGTGTGCAATACTCAGAGACATGGCCAAGGTAAGAAAGGCTGAAAGACGACCACCACTGAACAAGACACACAAGCTGAAACGTCAAGACTGGGCCAAGAAATATCTCAAGACTGATTTTTCTAAGGTTTTATGGACTGATGAAATGAGAGTGAGTCTTGATGGGCCAGATGGATGGGCCCGTGGCTGGATTGGTAAAGGGCAGAGAGCTCCAGTCCGACTCAGACGCCAGCAAGGTGGAGGTGGAGTACTGGTTTGGGCTGGTATCATCAAAGATGAGCTTGTGGGGCCTTTTCAGGTTGAGGATGGAGTCAAGCTCAACTCCCAGTCCCACTGCCAGTTTCTGGAAGACACCTTCTTCAAGCAGTGGTACAGGAAGAAGTCTGCATCCTTCAAGAAAAACATGATTTTCATGCAGGACAATGCTCCATCACACGCGTCCAAGTACTCCACAGCGTGGCTGGCAAGAAAGGGTATAAAAGAAGAAAATCTAATGACATGGCCTCCTTGTTCACCTGATCTGAACCCCATTGAGAACCTGTGGTCCATCATCAAATGTGAGATTTACAAGGAGGGAAAACAGTACACCTCTCTGAACAGTGTCTGGGAGGCTGTGGTTGCTGCTGCACGCAATGTTGATGGTGAACAGATCAAAACACTGACAGAATCCATGGATGGCAGGCTTTTGAGTGTCCTTGCAAAGAAAGGTGGCTATATTGGTCACTGATTTGTTTTTGTTTTGTTTTTGAATGTCAGAAATGTATATTTGTGAATGTTGAGATGTTATATTGGTTTCACTGGTAAAAATAAATAATTGAAATGGGTATATATTTGTTTTTTGTTAAGTTGCCTAATAATTATGCACAGTAATAGTCACCTGCACACACAGATATCCCCCTAAAATAGCTAAAACTAAAAACAAACTAAAAACTACTTCCAAAAATATTCAGCTTTGATATTAATGAGTTTTTTGGGTTCATTGAGAACATGGTTGTTGTTCAATAATAAAATGAATCCTCAAAAATACAACTTGCCTAATAATTCTGCACTCCCTGTATAAATGAGTAAAGTAATGGAAGTTCTTAGCGCACATATGTGTCGGGCCCATCTACCAGGCGTCAAGGTGGCTTCGGCAGATGGGTCCCTAACACTAAATATACTGCCTCACTTTGGACTTACTTAAGCCTACAATATTCAGGGCAGTGCAGTGTGTTCTAAGTAAAGGAATTAACGAATCCTGTCTCTGAAGAGAGTAACGTTACCATTTTGTGTGAGAAAGGTAATTTTGATTGTTGCTTGGCTGAACGATTGCGATCGGTCAGCAAGTGGGAGCTGGTTCATTCCCTGCTCTGCATGAGGGTGAGTGACCGGTAGTTGGTTTGTATGCCTTTTAAACACGTGGTGGCAGAATACCGAATTGTATCTATAAAGGGTGAACCGGAAGTTAACCACCCCTTGTCACGTGCGGTATCCGTCTGCGTACAGGTACGTTCGTAACATACTCCACTGCAGCTCGTGCTTTGCACTTAGATGCCTGGTCATGCAGGTTGTGCTCAGGTTTAGAACGTTTATGCCCCGCTTCAGGCTCTAATTGCCTAGCGCGCAAACCACTCGTGTCTTGTCGTCAGCACATTGTCTGAAGAACTGCCATGCCAGGGAACTCCTTGGAGCTGGCTTTGGTGTGCTTGGTCCCTTGATGCGGTGGGCAGTAGCAGGCGTACTGTCTAGGGGACGGCCGCTCCGCTTTTGCACCCTGCTCCCTCTTTTGCTGTGCTCGTGGCTCTGTGCGACCACCGCCTCTTCCTCCGAACTACACAGGTCACTCGCATGACCTTGATTCCATGTGGGGTCGAGGACCTCATCGTCCTCCACATCATCTTCCACCCAGTCTTCACCCCTGCCCTCCTTGTCGGTCTGCACACTGCAGAAAGCCACAGCAGTTGGCAGCTGTGTCATCATCCGAGACGTGCTGCAGTGGTTCCCCCATGTACTCATCCTGAAACATAAGTGGTTGGCCATCGGTGCACTCAATCTCTTCCACTTCTGGGGCAGGGCTATGTGGATGGCCCTGGGAAACCCTGCTAGCAGAGTCATCAAAAAGCAAAAGAGACTGCTGCATGACTTGGGGCTCAGACTACTTGGCTGATTTGCAAATGGGTGAGGTGAAAGACTGATGGCCATGGGCTGCAGGTGCCAACTCTGATCTTTCAGCAGGGGACTGGGTGGGAGACAATGGGAAGGAACTGGAGGCACTGTCAGACACCCAATCTACTAGTGCCTGTACTTGTTCTGTCCTCACCATTCGTAGAACGGCATTCGGGCCTACTAAATAACGCTGAAGGCTCTGTCGCCTACGTGCACCTGAGGAAGGTGTTTCATTTGGGCGTGTAGCTGGCACAGATTGACCACGTCCTCTCCCTGCAACAGGAGCTCCATCAACACCAGCAGCACCACGACCAGGGCCTTGTCCCTTATTTGACGCTCTCCTCATATTTTGCGGTCACCCACCGAAGTAACAGACGTTTTTACTAAATTTAGTTCCCTGTCAGCAATGCAGAGCAGGGGTTTTTCAACTGCAAAAATGGGTTAATGTCACCCACCAATGGAACAGACAATTTTTAGAAATTTCGGTCCCTGTCACCTATGCAGAGCAGGGGTTTTTCAATGGCAAAAATGGGTTAATGTCACCCACCACTGTAACAGACACATTTTTTAAAATTATTTCCCTGTCTGCTATGTAGAGCAGGGGTATAAAACAGCCAACAATGCAAATATGTCAACCCCTGAACTCACAGACGGATTAACTATATTATTGTCCCTGGCACATATGCAGGTGCAGGTGTACTTCACACAAAAATTGCGTTGTCGCCCACCTAACTAACAGACGGATTAAGTATTAAATTATTAATATTTATTTTAGATGTTGCATTGCGCCCACCAAAAAATTGCTGTAGGAAGGTCAGCCACAGAATGAACAGACAGATAAATTATCTTTCTGTGTCCAGGGTGTAAAAATGATATATTGCACATGTGCCCTGGCTGGACAATTGTGTACCTGGCCTATGTTGGTGCAGGAACCCACCCTCCGAACCACTTGTGAATGACTGGCCTGATAACCGTGGAAATGTCACCCCACAATCCTACAGATGGATTTACTGTATTTATTTGCCTTGCTGTCAGATATGCAGCTCAGGCCGAAAAGGTACTTTATGGCCAAAAAAAAAGTGTTTTTTTCACCCACAATGTCCAAGTTGTATTCACTGATTATATTTCACTATCAGATTTGCAGTGCAGGCCGCAAAGGTACTTTCTGGCCAAAAAGTGAGTTTATTTCAACCGACAATGTAACAGCAGTATTTAACGGTTTTATTGGACTGTCAGAAATGCAGCGCAGGCCGCAAATGTACTATGTAGCACAAAAAGTGAGTTTTTTCAAACGACAATATAACAGCAGTATTTAACGGTTGTATTGGACTGTCAGAAATGCAGCGCAGGCCGCAAATGTACTATCTAGCACAAAAAGGGGTGTTTTTTTTTAACAAAAATATAACAGCAGTATTTAACGGTTGTATTGGACTGTCAGAAATGCAGCGCAGGCTGCAAATGTACTATCTAGCACAAAATGGGTGTTATTTTCAACCGACAATATAACAGCAGAATTTAATGAATGTATTTTACTGTCAAAAATGCAACGCAGGCCACAAATGTACTATCTAGCACAAAAAGGGTGTTTTTTCCAAACCACAAAATAACAGCAGTATTTAACCATTGTATTGTACTGTCAGAAATGCAGCGCAGGCCGCAAAGGTACTTTATGGAAAAAAATATATGTTTTTTTTCACCCACAGTGAAACAGATGGATTTACTGATTTTCTTTCACTATCACAAATGCAGTGCAGGCCGCAAAGGTACTTTATGGAAAAAAATATATGAATTTTTCACCCACAATTAAACAGATGGATTTAACAGATTTTCTTTCACTATCACAAATGCAGTGCAGTCTTGTCAACCATGGGCGAATCTAAATTCCCCTCGGTCACGAGGGGAATAGAGAGACAAAAAGGGTGGGGGGCGCACAATAGGGTAGTACGTTCAATACAAACTGAATTGATTGACAGATAAGGGTGCTCACCTTTTAGGGTTGTGCAAAAATAGACACAACTCTATTGTAGATTTATAGGTATATATAAACCTTTAGGATCTAGGAATGCAGCCGCAGAAGAAGTGACTTTGGGATCGGGTGTCCAATCCCCCAAAGAGTGCTTGTAGTAAAGGAAATTCTGATCAGGCGCGAAATCACTGGTTCCAGCAGGTCTCTGTAGGTGAATCTTCTTTATTTATATTATAAGCATATGTGCATAGAACACCACGTTTTGGGGCTCCAAACTGTCCCCAATCAGTTTGTATTGAACGTACTACCCTATTGTGCGCCCCCCACCCTTTTTGTCTCTCTATTCCCCTCGTGACCGAGGGGAATTTAGATTCGCCCGTGGTTGCCAAGACTATTATTCCTGAATCATCCAGACCAAGGGAGCAGCACATAGGCCTATCCACAAGGAGCAGGATGGAATATGATCGAAATAGAATGGAACAGCGTGAACGCCTGATTATTCAATGTACAAGAAGCACCATTGTACATCATGTCAATACGAACCAGGAACCAAATGCAAGTATTGATGAAAAAACTTTAACTTTATTTCATGATTTAGAAAAACTTATGTCGGACGAAATACAACACCAAGAAGATGCCAATTTTCTTGAGATCTATCTTGAGGAGAAAATTGTCCCCCGTGGTCTGAGACTACGGTTTGGGAATTCCTTTAAGGAGGACACTGACTTTTGCAAAGAATGGGACAATTATTTGCTTGAATGTGCAAAAGGACTCATTACCAGACTGATAGACAAAAGGCGGTCATTATATTTGGAATGTGGTAGGAAAATATCTGAATGCCACAACGTAATATCAAAATATAACTCACACACTGCCTTTACTAAATTTGATCGGCTTATTACATCTAGGATCCTATCAGTCGAAAAAGATACATTATACAAAAAAAGCAATAAACTCCACAGAGACAGACAGGATTTTGCCACCAACAACATCAAATATTGGCAGAAACCTGATATTTCTAGGCATGCAATAGACAATCACACCAAACCACATTCAGTTATCACTATTCCAGAGGCTAACACCATAGAATACACCAATACACTTCATCCGGCTACACACCTTCACAGTGATAGTGGAGCTCAGATCCAGCCTCCTCTTCTCCACAAACAAGACCATAAATACAAAAAATTTCACAAACTCTGGGTGTCATATTCTAACCGAAACAGATCTAACAACTATCAAACATCACACTCCCAAGGCAATAGATCCAACAAGTATCCTAGACCACAGACTCATTATATACCTGAATATAATAGAATATCAGTTGATAAGACACTAATTTTAGATCCTGACCAACAAACATCAAATAGTGTCTGTTATACCCCCATCGGTAGATCTGTCCGTAATAATGGTCCACCTAAGGATACACTCATTCAGGAATCCCCAGTCTCTGTATTCCTTTACTCACTCCTGATGGAGTACTGGCTGCTCCTACTACTATCACTACACTAATGCTTACATCTCCGTCTTCAATTTTTTCCACTGAAATACTCAATACATGTGGTCAATCTAACCACCTAATGAGTTTTCTATTCACCCCGATCCTAACCCTTCAGTCTCATCCAGCTCCCCCACTCCTTCGGTCTGTTCCGATTTGGAGATTGACTCTCTTCTTACCATCCATGTGAGTACATCTCCACCATCAACCCACAACTCGGGCCCCCCGCAAGCTGACCACAATGCACCTGCCAGTGCACATCCCACCACTTCCGTTATTATCCATTCTAACCATCACAATGGTTCACCGGTTGTAGAATCTTCCTTTCACATCTATGGTATCTTATTTAGACCTTCCTCCTCTCATCCACCCCACAGCCGTTTACTCTATTCCAAAAAGTCTGAAAACCACCAATGTAGCCAATTGTTTTCACCCACTAGGCCACAAATCGGTAAAAAGAAAAAACCAAGGAGAGGCTGCAGAGCAGGCAAACGCAAAAAGAAGGATTTCCATTCCTCGCAGCCAACACTGATTCCCAAACCAGACACATCTCCCCTTACCCATGGCATTTTCAACCTATCCACTCATGTATTGACACCAAATGAGGTCGCGGTATTATCTAAAGGACTCTCCTTCTGTCCTACTAGCAAAATCAAAGAATTTGATCTCTTCCTCGATCTCAATCGGTATATTAAGAAATTTACCCTAAAAAGGCACTTTAAAATCAAAGAAAATTCCAATACTGGGCTGAGACAAGAGTCAAACACTACATCCCCCAACATGGAACAGATTGTAGCTATACCCTCTGGTCTAAAACAACCATCGACCTTTTACCCCATCCACCATAAGGGAAATTTCCTTGATACTTTTTATTCTGTGGTCTCAAATGATTTTAGGGATATTAACCATAAATCAGAAATAAGGCACAATATGTAATCTTAAGAGAAGATAGCCTTAAAGAAGCTACAATCAGATATGGATCTAATTATTAGAAATGCCGATAAGGGGGGGGGGGGGGCATTGTCATTCAGAATCGAGAAGATTATGTTAAGGAAGCTCTAAATATTCTATCCAATAGCAAATACTATCTACCCCTTGACTGTGACCCCTCTATAACACACAGAGAAGAATTTCAGACACTAATCAAGTCAGCAGATCTCTGTCTAAACAAGAAGGAGAAAGAATATACACTGCTCAAAAAAATAAAGGGAACACAAAAATAACACATCCTAGATCTGAATTAATTAAATATTTTTCTGAAATACGTTGTTCTTTACATAGTTGAATGTGCTGACAACAAAATCACACAAAAATTAAAAAATGGAAATCAAATTTTTTAACCCATGGAGGTCTGGATTTGGAGTCACACACAAAATTAAAGTGGAAAAACACACTACAGGCTGATCCAACTTTGATGTAATGTCCTTAAAACAAGTCAAAATGAGGCTCAGTAGTGTGTGTGGCCTCCACGTGCCTGTATGACCCCCCTACAATGCCTGTGCATGCTCCTGATGAGGTGGCGGACGGTCTCCTAAAGGATCTCCTCCCAGACCTGGACTAAAGCATCTGCCAACTCCTGGACAGTCTGTGGTGCAATGTGACGTTGGTGGATAGAGCGAGACATGATGTCCCAGATGTGCTCAATTGGATTCAGGTCTGGGGAACGGGCGGGCCAGTCCATAGCATCAATGCCTTCGTCTTGCAGGAACTGCTGACACACTCCAGCCACATGAGGTCTTGCATTAGGAGGAACCCAGGGCCAACCGCACCAGCATATGGTCTCACAAGGGGTCTGAGGATCTCATCTCGGTACCTAATGGCAGTCAGGCTACCTCTGGCGAGCACATGGAGGGCTGTGCGGCCCTCCAAAGAAATGCCACCCCACACCATTACTGACCCAATGCCAAACCGGTCATGCTGGAGGATGTTGCAGGCAGCAGAACGTTCTCCACGGTGTCTCCAGACTCTGTCACATGTGCTCAGTGTGAACCTGCTTGTTGAAAAAGGCAGTCTAGCCGAAACGCGTCCTAGATGATGGGACATATTGATTTATGATAAAATTCTATGAACATCAAGTCACGACTGCTGGGATTTTCCATTCAACTACACGTGGAACCGGTCCTATCCCGCGCGGCGTGCATCTCAGCGTGTGCTGGCCGACTCATCTCTACACTTATCTATAGGATCGTGCACCGCTATTCACAGATGACTTCTGACACCTCAACACTGAGCTTTGCAGACGTCGATGCTGAGAGGATACTCTCCCAAGTGACATCCACCTCCGAATTTCTCAACATCCCCACAAGCGAATTCCAGAAGTGGCACTGGGAACGCGAACGGAGGAGACTCACGTCATATGAATTGCATGCAACTACCCTGCCAGAGTACTTTAAGGTCAAGAGGATCCCGAGAGGTTTGAGGGTTCATTTACGCCCTACTTTTTTCTCCAATGATCCTGAGTATACCAGTGACTTTGAAAAAATCATTAATAAATGCTCATACGACCTTATTCTGCTAACAATTTGACGCATTCATACGGCGGTAACCGAACTACAGACACAGATTTCAGTTACTGAACAGCAGCTGAGAGATTCCCTAACATCAGAAGAATTCGGTAAACTGAAGGAGTCCGTGGATAATTACATCTCTACATACCGGAAAGAAACGGAGGAAAAGAAGAGGTCCAAGTTTTTGCGTGATAACGAGGATTACCATCTAAATCGGGTATACAAATGGCAAAATCCTTCATGGTATCAGAAGCCAAGTTACAGAAGGCCCGCCAGACCCGGATCCTTTACCTCCAGTTCCGGAAGCGAGTCCATGGGACCACAAGACACCCGTTCTTCTTCTTTTTTTCGGAGAGGCAGCCGGCGTCCACGAGGAGGAGGAGGCGCGCAGGACGCAAACATCATAGCTACCGCAACAAGATCGGGACCGAGTCAAGCCATCCAAACCCGCTCGCAGGTAAGGATCAGTCACTCCTGATCAACCTCTCCTCCCAGATTCTAAGTCCTATACAAATGTCGGCACTCCAGAAGGGACTTTCATTCAGTCCTTCCACCCACTTTGACACTTTTCAATATGACATTGATTTAAATCATTTTTTTCGCAAATTGCGATTGAAAGCTCACTTCCTGGATCATGGTAGCAGAACTGCTGGCCCGGATGATGGAGAGGGACCGTGCGGCTTACGTTTGAAAGATCTAGGTTTGAAGAACCCCAGTAAATTCATGCCCCCTAAATTCTATCACCCGGTAGAGACCTATATAGAACTGGTCTATAAGGACATTAAAAAGCATTTAGATGGGATCAAGAAGGGTGAACTGCGGTTCACACACAATGTGACACCCCAAGAAAGGACTGCAATTAAATCTTTGATGGAGGATAAGAGGGTTGTTTTAAAGCCAGCTGACAAAGGGGGCGCCATTGTCCTTATGGATAGGACAAAATATGTGGCAGAGGTTAATCGACAACTCTCAGATCATAATACATATGAACTTTTGACCGCTGATCCGGTTTTTCGTATCAAAGAAAAAATACTGAGGGTTGTGGATCACTTTGCTACATTAGGCATTTTTGACAACAACATGCATACTTTTTTGATAAATCAAACACCAATAACACCTGTGTTTTATGTGCTCCCTAAGGTCCATAAAACCTTAATAGACCCCCCAGGCCGCCCGATAGTGGCCTCAGTGGGATCTGTCTTATCCCCATTGGCAATAGTGCTTGAGAAGATACTCACACCCTTGATAAGGGATATTCCATCATTTTTGGCAGACACACAACATTTTCTCAGCACTATTTCCCAATTGGGTCCGGTGCCGGCGGACAGCCTGTTGGTGACAATTGATGTGGTCAGCCTGTATACCTCCATTGAACACAGTGGAGGTATACAGGCCGTCAAAGCATTTTTGGAAAGAAGTAATTATTCCATCATTGAACGTGAATTTTTTATACAGCTTCTTCACCTGGTTCTATATGAAAATTACTTTATGTTCGAAGATTCCTACTATCTGCAGAAACGGGGGACCGCAATGGGGTCGAATGTGGTCCCGCCCTATGCAAATGCATACATGTCGAAATTTGAAGATGAGTTTGTATATAGCAGCAAATGGTACCATAACCACATCCTATTGTGGAAAAGATTTATCGACGATATTTTTTGCATATGGGCGGGGCCACAAGAGGCCCTCGCGTCCATCTTACATCTGAACCATGCGTGCATTGGTCTACAGTTCACAGTTACATGTGATGATCATACAGTCAGTTTCCTGGACACTAGGGTAATTAAGGATCCTAATGGTAATCTCTCTATTGATTTATACCGTAAAGAGACAGACAGGAACAGCATCCTCCACTTCACCAGTGCTCATCCACCCTCTTTGAAAAGAGCAATTCCGAAGTCCCAGTATCAGAGGGTCAGACGTATAGTGTCTAATCCCTCAATATGGGAACTCAGAATCGATCAAATGACTATGAGGTTCAAAGAAAGAGGGTATCCAGCCTCAATTCTAACAAAGACCCTAAGCGAATTAGAAACCCCTGGTAGTTATGATAAAGAACAAGCTAAAAACCCAAGAGTGGCATTGATCCACAAATACCATCCGTTTAACAAGAAACTGGATAATGCTATAAGGAAACACTGGCATTTGTTAGAAAAAGCGTACCCCCAGATTGAGGAGTTCAAAAATCCGCCCCTTATTTGCAACAAAAAGAATCAAAGCTACAGGGATAAATTAGTACGTGCGGATATTGGGAGTACTCGTGGTGCCCTCAAACAGAGTGTACTGGCCACACAGCGGAAGGGTACTTTTCCGTGTCTGCACTGCTTCCAGTGCTCTAACATAATCAAAGGGCCCAATATATATCACCCACACACTGGACGTACATACCCAGTGGATGGCTTTTTCACGTGTGAATCAGCCAATGTTATATACTTGATCAAATGTCCATGTGGGTTGCTATATATTGGGGAAACAATGCAGAGTATCAGAGATCGCATTGGCAAGCACAAGTCAACTATTAGGACTAAGAATCTACTTTTACCCATCCCTTCCCACTTTGAGAAACATAACCATACAATTGCTCAACTGAAGTTTCAGGTTATAGAGCAGGTCATTAGACCCAGGCGGGGAGGTGACATAAAAAAAACTTTTATTGCGTCGGGAGGCCTACTGGATCCATACCCTGGATACCCTTCATCCAAGGGGTCTCAACAGAGATTATGAAATTATGCACATTTAAGTTCTGGTTCTGTTCACCTGTACATTTTCTGCTTACCATCTATTAATCAATACATTATTGTTTTTTAGACATCTACTACCCAATGAAGAATTTTTTCTGCTATGCTGGTATTTACCGTCTACTATCTATTATTATTATTATCATGTGTTCTAACACCCGTGCCGTTTGCTTGATTGATTAACTCTTTGTTACTATGTTAACATGAATGTACTGCCCCTTATGGGCGTTGACGTTACTGGGAGGTTCCCTATCCTTAATCATTTATGTGTGTATATATATCTGCTACTTACAATGTACATCTACTTGTTGAAAAAGGCAGTCTAGCCAAAACGCGTCCTAGATGATGGGACATATTGATTTATGATAATAAAATTCTATGAACATCAAGTCACGACTGCTGGGATTTTCCATTCAACTACACGTGGAACCGGTCCTATCCCGCGCGGCGTGCATCTCAGCGTGTGCTGGCCGACTCATCTCTAGTCCTACTGAATAGACTGTTAGAATTTGTATTATGGCAAGAAAAAAGCAGCTAAGTAAAGAAAAACGAGTGGCCATCATTACTTTAAGAAATGAAGGTCAGTCAGTCAGCCGAAAATTGGGAAAACTTTGAAAGTAAGGGCTATTTGACCATGAAGGAGAGTAATGGGGTGCTGCGCCAGATGACCTGGCCTCAACAGTAACCAGACCTGAACCCAATCGAGATGGTTTGGTGTGAGCTGGACTGCAGAGTGAAGGCAAAAGGGCCAACAAGTGCTAAGCATCTCTGGGAACTCCTTCAAGACTGTTGGTAGACCATTTCAGGGGACTACCTCTTGAAGCTCATCAAGAGAATGCCAAGAGTGTGCAAAGCAGTAATCAAAGCAAAAGGTGGCTACTTTGAAGAACCTAGAATATGACATATTTTCAGTTTTTTCACACTTGTTTGTTATGTATATAATTCCACATGTGTTAATTCATAGTTTTGATGCTTTCATAGTCATGAAAATAAAGAAAACTCTTTGAGAAGGTGTGTCCAAACTTTTGGTCTGTACTGTATATATACACTGCTCAAAAAAATAAAGGGAACACAAAAATAACACATCCTAGATCTGAGTTAATTAAATATTCTTCTGAAATACTTTGTTCTTTACATAGTTGAATGTGCTGACAACAAAATCACACAAAAAAAAAAATGGAAATCAAATTTTTCAACCCATGGAGGTCTGGATTTGGAGTCAAGAAATGCCACCCCACACCATTACTGACCCAATGCCAAACCGGTCATGCTGGAGGATGTTGCAGGCAGCAGAACGTTCTCCATGGCGTCTCCAGACTCTGTCACGTCTGTCACATGTGCTCAGTGTGAACCTGCTTTCATCTGTGCAGAGCACAGGGGCGCCAGTGGCGAATTTGCCAATCTTGGTGTTTTCTGGCAAATGCCAAACGTCCTGCACGGTGTTGGGCTGTAAGCACAACCCCCACCTGTGGACGTCGGGCCCTCATATCACCCTCATGGAGTCTGTTTCTGACCGTTTGAGCAGACACATGCACATTTGTGGCCTGCTGGAGGTCATTTTGCAGGGCTCTGTCAGTGCTCCTCCTGTTCCTCCTTGCACAAAGGCGGAGGTAGCGGTCCTGCTGCTGGGTTTTGCCCTCCTACGGCCTCCTCCACGTCTCCTGATGTACTGGCCTGTCTCCTGGTAGCGCCTCCATGCTCTGGACACTATGCTGACAGACACAGCAAACCTTCTTGCCACAGCTCACATTGATGTGCCATCCTGGATAGGTTGCACTACCTGAGCCATTTGTGTGGGTTGTAGACTCCGTCTCATGCTACCACTAGAGTGAAAGCACCGCCAGCATTCAAAAGTGACCAAAACATCAGCCAGGAAGCATAGGAACTGAGAAGTGGTCTGTGGTCACCACCTGCAGAACCACTCCTTTATTGGGGGTGTCTTGCTAATTGCCTATAATTTCCACCTGTTGTCTATCCCATTTGCACAACAGCATGTGAAATTGATTGTCACTCAGTGTTGCTTCCTAAGTGGACAGTTGGATTTCACAGAAGTGTGATTGACTTGGAGTTACATTGTGTTGTTTAAGTGTTCCCTTTATTTTTTTGAGCAGTGTATATATATATATATATATATATATATATATATATGAAAAACGGACAGCACTCCAGGTAAAAGTTGATGGTGTTTATTCACCCATGTGGATGGCAACGTTTCAGCTCATACAAGAGCCTTTGTCAAGCAATGAACACAATACAAAAGGGGGTATATATAGGCCAACCCCTATGACATCACAATGTGATCAATTATCAGCCAAATACAATAAAGTGCAAATAGTGCATATGTGATACATAAAAACATAAGTATATCAGTGTACAAAATATCAATAGATCAGTGGTGTATGTCAAATATATTATAAAATCAATGCGTAATCGCAATAAAGTGCATAAAGGTAAATTGATGAATCAATAAACATCAGGTGTATCCTGGAATATATAATGAGTGGGAAGAACAAAACGATGCTGCCAAAGGGAGGAGGAGCAATGACATACCCGATGTCGCTCGATGCCACACATGTCGATAGCCGCCACGTCCGGCGTTCAGGTGGATGCAATGCGCAGGCGCCGAGTCGCGTGAGGGATAAGATGTAGCTTCCTCAAATGACGTAACTGGCGCATGCGCATAAGTGTCAAAAGCTGTGTCAGCCATCTTGAAAATGGTAAAAACCTCACATGGGAAAAAACGCAGACAATAGACCGCAACAAAAACGCGATATAATGTGATCTCCTCACAAATCACAGTGGGAGTATGCGCAAAATGGCACTACTTAAATCAAACTGAAAAAAGGTAACTAATGATGATCACTGTGTGTGCGCATAGCCTGACAATGAACAGAGTAGCGCAAAACAGAAACAGTGCCGTTCACCTAATTGTGTATCCATAAGGAACAGAGAGAAACGAGTGCATAACAAAATGCAACATGCTTCCCCAAGTGAGCCATCTGAAGCAATATACCCAGCAGCAATCATGCTGCGGGCATGCCACAAAAAGGCCCACGGTTCCCCATGGACACACATGTCATATAGGACACACAGTATACAGCGCAATATAGCAATTATATAAAAATCTGAAAAAAGTATGACCACAGCAAAAAACAACAAAAACTCTGTATGGAAACATGTAGGCAGATACGGGACATCTCGGGTATGTCTCACTTCTCCAACCTGCAGCATCATTCGTGTCTGTGAGTGAAAGAAGAAAGAATAGAAATAAGAAACTGGCTTAATAGTGTTCAAAATACACTAAATACCCTCAAAAGATAGACACATATCGCATATATGACAATTGTGGGGCAAACTACTCCACTAAACATATAACCCCGGGTTGTAATCCGCATTGAGACCATTGGGTCTCAAGCTGTTGTGGGTATAAATCCAAAAAAGCTCTCTTTTTCTCAGGATCAACACCCTGTTGCCCCCACGTCTGGGCATGGGAATGTGGTCAATGACCCAACATTTGAGATCTCTTTCGGAGTGTTGAAGCTCCGTAAAATGTTTGGCAACAGGGAGGTCCTTACTTTTTTTGCGTATTGACAATCGATGATTGTTCAACCGCGTTCTGAGATCCGTCGACGTTTCACCCACATATAATAATTTATATATATATATATAATAGGTACATGAAATGTTTTAATTTGATATATTTAACTTGATATATTTGAAACTGAATAATTCAAATGATGAGTTGTAGTGCTCACTATAGGGTTTGATGATACAATATTTCTCTGTCTTTGTGTCAATCTTCAGCAGAAATCAGGATTATGCTGGTATGTTGCTTTTTCTGCATTTTTTTAAGTTATGCCTGTGTATTTATGGCTCATGTACAAAAGTAATATAGAGAAGAAAAGAAGATGCTTGCAGTTTTATGACAGAAGCACTGACAGAAGTATTTTCTGTGTCCTATCTGTACTCTGTAATTGTTTACCTATTCTGAAGATACAAGATTCACATTCTGCTGCTTTCTTTAAAAAAAAATATATTTTAAGAGATTTCTATAAAGGATTAAAAATAATGTTAAGAAATTTCTAAAGGCATCATCTGTACAAGTGCCTACATAGGTTTCATTTAGTTTCCAAGTACTGTATCCTTTTTTTCTATTTCACTAATTTTGGAGCTTTGTGTATGTGATGTATTTTTCAGAGATCATATTACTATTTGTCTATCATTTTATTTTCATGTTTAAATCTTCATTATAGTTAAATGAAACAAAAAAAAAACTATAAAACTTGAATTGAGCATCAATTAGGCATCTCTTTCACCTTTGCTAAGCTGGCTATGAGACAATTTGTCACTGAAATGATACAGTCTAGTTAAGTCCAATTTCATCCTAGAGATTCATAGATCTATACATCTATAGCAAAACAAATCCATTGCTTACATATAGAACAGTATACACTTACTGTGTGGCACACCTAAACCTGGACGACAAAAAGTACCAATCAGCCGGGTGCATCACTTTGACATAATACAATCAGAATTCAGGATCTGATAAAAGTGTCAGAGGTAGACTGGCGGCAGGCAGTGAGATAATTGAGTTGAGTCATCAGGGTAAAATTCTGTATTTTACTCCAGCTTCTTAGCAGAAAAGTTGTCCTCAAAGCAAAGTCTGAACACAAGAAGCAGTCAATCTGGTTTAACATTCAGGTGAAACTCGAAAAATTTGAATATCGTGCAAAGTTCATTTATAAAAGGTGAAACTAATATATGAGATAGACTCATTACATACAAAGTGAGATATTTCAAGCCTTTATTTGTTATAATTTGGATGATTATGGCTTACAGCTTATGAAACCCCAAAGTCACAATTTCAGGTACCCTTTGCTCAGGGGGTATGAATTAATAAGCTGACTAGAGTGTGACCGTTTGAGCCTAGAATATTGAACCTTTTCACAAAATTCTAATTTTATGCTGCATTAATGCAATTCCTTTTAATTTGCATTACTGAAATAAATGGACTTTTGTACGATATTCAAATTTTTAGAGTTTCACCTGTACAAGACATTACACACAAGACTCTATGGAGAACGAAGAAAGGGGGGAAGGGGCAGAAGACAAGTAGACAGAGGCAATAGATTTAACTGCTACTATTACCAATACAATGCCTTTTTGTCTCAACACTGAGCCTGGGGCTGACATTTATGCAGTGTCAGTTATCCTTAATAATGTACTGAATTGTACTGTTTTGTATTCCCTAATAATGTGTAGGGTGCCCAGTTGCAGCAATACTTTGCTTGCTGCCTCCAAAGGCTGCCCAATATTCTTTACGAGGGCGCATCACATAGTAGAAAAAGGGCAGTCATGTGTATAGATATGTTTTGAAGTCATATATTTTTTCATATTATAAATTGTTAGGATAGTTTCACACTATAGTTTCTCTGGATCCGACATTGCCAGACACTACCTAAATGCCCGCCAGCCCCATAAACTATAATAGGGACCAGCAGATATCAGGCCGTAACCCGGCAAATATGAGTAGTGTAAAACCAGCCTTACACAATGCAATGCATTGAATATCAAAAACACATCTATCGCTAAGTAATAAAACTTAGGCCCCCTTTTTGTAGATGGGGGAGAGCAGCATAAAATGCAGATTGCGACTAGAAAATTTGCAAACGCATTGAAAAGTCACAGATCCGGTGAATTTGTGGCTTTTCTACACCAAAAACAGAAATAAGGGGAATGATCATAGGCGACACTACAGGGGGGCAAATGCCCCCCTAGGTTATTCCTTGCCCCCCGCGAGCCCCCTCGCTGATTCACCTTTAAAATGCTGGCTGTCGCCGCCGCTAGTACAGTGGCGATCTCAGCCCAATTCTGTCAGTTTTGCCAAACTGAAAGTACTGCCCATGCTGCCCACCCGCTTCACCTCGGGCTCCTTGGCAGTCGGCAACCAAGTGAATCTTCCCCCACCCATCTCAGCTGCTATTGGCTGGGAGGGAGAGGGCAGCACTGCCATTGGCTGCCTGTGTATTTCAGTCTAGCAGGGCCTGCAGAGGCAGAAAAGAATGGGGCTTGAGGATTTAACATCAGGAAACATAATTGCGTGCCGCTCCCCCTGCCACCACGCCTAGAGGAAGAAGGCATGAGGACAGAGCACATCAGAACTGTAAGTACCTTTTCTATCTGCGATGCACCCCTGACCAGCGCCCCCTGCGTTACATGCACCCCTGACCAGCGCACCCTGCGTTACATGCACTTCTGACTAGCGCACCTTGCGTTACAAGCACCCCTGACCAGCGCAACCTGAGTTACACGCATGCCTGACCGCCGCACTCTGCGTTACACGCAACCTTGACTGCCGCATTCTGCGTTACAAGCAGAAGAAGTAGTATTAGTTGCACACACCAACAAAACCCACAGGGTTATTTCACAAAAGGGTGAAGAGTTTGGAGAAGTGAACAATATAGGACAACAGCTGATTTGAATATTTTTTTCCAATTCAGCTCACTTTTCTATTCAGTTATGTTATCCTAGATTATTCCCTTCTCCAAACTCTTCACCCTTTTGTGAATAAGCCTGTGAGCGTCTGTTCAGCAGTCTTCTTTAGTGACATGTTTAACATATGAGAATATTTACACAGCCCTGGTGTTTATTGAAACTGCTTTAAACTATAAAGAAAAGTTTTAGAGTGTTTTTTTCTCTCTCATGTCTGAAGCAATACCGAGGAACAAGGGAAAACTCTTGAAAGCTTGTCTTTTAAGCATTAGGTTAGTACAATAAAAAGGTATCCCTGCATATCGCAATACTCTCGTATTTTGTAATCTTATTTGTATATAATTATTTAGTTTTTTTCAGTAGTATGATTAAGTGGTGAAAATTATTAGTGCCCATCCCCCCATTTTTTTATGTGGTATCTTATGTGCCCCCCTATATATTGTTCCTAGAGTCGTCACTGGGAATGATATTGTCACAGAAGGTCTGAAAGATTATCTACACATTAGTGATCTGACAGCCTCTTTCGGTTTCACTTTGTCTGTGTGTTGCTGGTATGTCCACACCTCCTGTTCAGGTGTGGATCATGTGACCTTTACCTTGCCCTATTTAGTCTGACTTTTCCCATCACTCCTTGCTTGGGTTAGCTTCATTTGGTCTTGGAAGAGCTGGAGTGTGGTTCGTGTTGAAGTCCTGTTCATCCATCATCCTCTGAAGTTAAGTGTTCCGCTTGTTGTGTTTTGTATTCCCCCTCCCCACTCCGGTCGGTAGAGGAATTCTTTAGAGCCTTGGGTTTCATCTACGATGACCCAGATCGGATCTCTCAGGCCGAGACCAAGTTACGGAGTTTGCGGCAGGGAGAACATTCCGCAGAGACCTATTGCTCTGAATTTAGGAGATGGGCTACCGATACTGAGTGGAACGATCCTGCTCTCCGTAGCCAATTCTGTCAGGGTCTCTCAGAGAGACTGCAGGACGCGTTGGCTTTTTATGAAAATCCTGTGTCATTGGAGGCAGCTATGTCCCTTGCTGTACATCTAAATAGACGCCTGAGGGAAAGATCTAGGGGTCCCCACCTTCAGGATGTACTGTCCAATAAGGGTACTGCTTCCTTTGACCATTATGGTGGAGAGACACTGGTAGTTGCGCCTTGTGATGAGCCTATGCAGTTAGGAGGAGCTACTCCTGGCAAAAGCTTGGGTCATGTAAAAGGAGTCTGCTTTTGCTGTGGCAAGAAGGGACATTTTGTGAATATTTGTCCGTACTTGAAGCATCAAGGTGTAAACGAAAAGGAAAAAAAAAATAATCCTCAAATTACTATTGGTGGTGTGGATGGGGAGCAAGAAAATATGGCAAAGGGACATATTAGACCATCCAAGTCCCCAGTGGCTGCTGGGTTTTTCTTTGTAAAGAAAAAAGATGGTACCCTGAGACCATGCCTGGACTTCCGTGAGCTCAATCGTATTACCGTCCGTGATCCTTACCCCCTTCCTTTGATTCCGGATTTGTTTAGTCAGATTGTCGGTGCCAAGGTGTTCTCTAAATTGGATCTGAGGGGGGCATATAATCTGGTAAGGATCAAGGAGGGGGATGAGTGGAAGACCGCATTTAATACCCCTGAAGGTCATTTTGAAAACCTGGTCATGCCCTTTGTGTTAACCAATGCTCCTGCGGTTTTTCAACACTTTGTCAATGGCATCTTTCATCATCTGGTGGGGAGGTTTGTCGTTGTATACCTTGATGACATACTAATTTATTCGCCTAATATGGAGACTCATCGGGATCATGTGAGACAGGTGTTACACATCCTAAGAGAGAATAAGTTGTATGCTAAGATGGAAAAGTGTGTATTTGCTGTACAGGAAGTGCAATTTCTGGGTTACCTGCTCTCATCCTCAGGTTTTCGTATGGATCCCGAGAAGGTCCGTGCCGTGCTGGACTGGGATCGACCCGAAAATCTAAAAGCGCTTATGCGGTTTTTGGGGTTTACCAACTACTACTGTAAATTTATCTTGAACTATTCATCGGTGGTTAAACCTTTAACAGACATGACTAGGAAGGGTGCTGATATTTCTGTCTGGTCTGATGCAGCATTACAGGCCTTTTCTGCTTTGAAAGAATGTTTTGCTTCGCCCCCTATTCTAATGCAACCGGACGTGACTCAGCCATTTATTGTTGAGGTTGACGCGTCCCAGGTAGGGGTAGGAGCAATCTTGTCGCAAGGTCCTTCACCTAGTAAATGACGCACATGTGCATTTTTCTCTAAAAAAGTCTCTACTGCTGAAAGAAATTATGATGTGGGGAATAGGGAATTGCTAGCCATTAAGTTGGCGTTCGAGGAATGGCGGCATTGGTTAGAAGGAGCAATTCACCCTATTACGGTAATTACAGATCACAAGAATCTGGCCTACCTGGAGTCGGCTAAGCTACTGAACTCAAGGCAGGCCAGATGGTCATTGTTTTTCATTAGATTTAACTTCATCGTCACTTACTGCCCTGGGGTTAAGAACGTCAAGGTGGACACCTTGTCGCGTAGCTTTCCTGGGGGGGAGGGTGAGTCTAATGACCCTAGTCCCATTTTATCTGAAGGGGTAGTCATATACGCTCTTTATCCTGATCTTGAGGCCAGGGTGTTGGAGGCACAGGAGGATGCTCCGGACTCCTGTCCTCCGGGGAAGTAGTTGGTTCCCTCCGAATTACGTCACAAGGTGTTTGAGGAACATCACTGTACGGTGCTTGCTGGGCACCCTGGGAGCAGATCGACTGTCGATCTCATCTCTCGCAGATTTTGGTGGCCGGGGTTGTGTAAGTGTGTTGAGGACTATGTGTCAGCCTGTGGTACCTGTGCACGTGCTAAGGTGACACATACTCGGCCTTCCGGATCTCTGCTTCCATTGCCCATCCCGTCCAGACCATGGACCCATTTGTCCATGGATTTTATCACGGATTTACCGAATCCTTCAGGAAAAACGGTGATTCTGGTGGTTGTCGATCGTTTTAGTAAAATGGCACACTTTATTGCATTACCTAGTCTACCCAATGCTAAAACTCTTGCACAGGTGTTTGTCGACAACATCGTGAAACTACATGGCATTCCCTCTGATGTGGTGTCTAATAGAGGGACTCAGTTTGTTTCCAGATTCTGGAAAGCGTTCTGTACTCGTCTGGGTGTACAATTGTCCTTCTCTTCGGCTTTTCATCCTCAGTCGAACGGACAGACGGAGCGCACTAAACAGAATCTGGAGACTTACTTGAGATGTTTTGTTTCAGAGAATCAGAAGAGTGGTCTTCATTTTTGTCGTTAGCTGAGTTTGCTATAAATAACCGTAGACAGGAATCCACTGACAAGTCGCTGTTTTTTGGGGCATATGGGTTCCATTCACAGTTTGGTACATTTTCTGGTGCTCAAAATTCCGGCATTCCTGAGGAGGAACGATTTTCCTCTTCTTTGTCTTCTATTTGGCGGAAAATCCAAAATAACCTGAAAAAGATGGGCAACAGGTATAAACGTGCGGCTGACAGGAGACGTATGAGTGGTCCGGACCTGGGAGTGGGTGATTCTGTGTGGTTGTCTACAAGAAACATTAAACTTAAGGTACCATCTTGGAAGTTGGGCCTACGATTTATTGGTCCATATAAGATCACTGCCATTGTTAACCCTGTGGCCTTCCGTCTTGAACTTCCTCAGGCATTGAAAATCCATAACTTATTTCATAAATC